>NC_056703.1:745000-815000 GCF_018831695.1 Puntigrus tetrazona | reverse complement strand
AATCTTCAGTTAGAGGCAGCGTGGCTTAGGGGGATAAAAAAACGTAGTTGCCCTCATCAAGCACAGTACCTGTCAACACAGTATTATTAGAGCACATCAAATCCTGATTTAAATCTATTTCCTCACGAAATAACATGTAAATTAGCTTTGCCATGATAGGACATAAAACCCAAACAACTTCAAAAATGTCATGACTAAGGTGTTCCATATTCATGAATTAAGCGGATTATCATTGCACTCATAGCACTCGATTCAGCATCGGTGGAAAATACAGAAAAAAAAAAAAAAAAAACAACCTGCAGTGGGTGGATGAATGTCATCCTTATACCCTTGTCGGAACAAGCACAAAGCTCAATTATGATTCATGCGCTTTATTTCTAAATCAACCTTTATCTTGCACCTGTCCATTAGTAAGGAGTTCTGCACGTAGCTTATCTCGGTCGTGCCGTGTATTTAATTGAAATTCGGTCTCCGCTGGCTCTTTGTGTAATTGCCCCATGGTGGAGATACATCTTGGGCAACAATGCAAACCTTTGAACCCATTTCATCAGAATGTTCTATTTCCTTTTTGATCTGATCTGATGTCTATATTCATTGCCCGCAGTCGCCTCACATCAGTAAGCAGGGCCTAATTACCTTTGTATTTGCCTTCGTGCGATGCCCCATCCGTAATCCCACCTGACAGGAATCCCTCAGAGTATATGCATCTTCGTAAGAGAAGTGAATATGCATATGCTCATTATATCACCGCCGTAAAATGATTGACTCCCTATTGCACGTACAGGAGACGGACAAGAGCGAAGGATAGACTGAGGGTGGAGAGATTTGATTTCTACCGCATTGCAGGTTTCTGCTCTCTTTCGTATTCGAATTCATCTTGAATTCACGCTGCATATTATCTGTCTCTCTAGTCCCTGAAGCCTGACTGCTGCGTTTGCCTGGATCCTTGTTAAAACAATGCTGGGAGAAGGAGAGGACACCTTGCCGTGCGAAAGCAAACATCCCCTACTCTGGATCAATATTTGATGCTAAATTTTTAAACGCTTGATAAGGTGTGCTTCCTTATTAAGACGTGAGCAGTCTTGCTTAAGTGATATTCTCGCGTCTCTGCCGTTCGCATCAAGATGAACACGGTTAAGACGTTTCAATTTTGCGATTGGCTTAGATTCTAATGAAAAAGAATTGAGTTTGAATGTTTACTTTATTACTGAGAAAACAAGTGTATTTCTGTTTTATGTATAGGCGTGAGCTTGTAGTTTGAACTGAATGGAATGTGATGAGAGAGAGAACTATATAAAAAAAAAAAAACACTGACACTTCTTTTATTTGCATCCCTGCTAGAAAACAAACACAACTTAACAATTTATGAATTAAGACTTCTAATATTATCAGCCAGCTCTTTATATAACGTTGGATAAATATCTTTGTCCATATAGTATAACTCAAGAAGGCACTATATATTATGTAATAAATCTCAGCTATGATCACAAAATGTGAACTATATTCTCACACATCACTGTTTATAATTATAGTTGGATACACAGTATTTGAGAGAGGTCGTACGAATTCATAACCAACTACCCTCTTTATAAAATACATACAAATTGGTCATGAGATAGCATTGGAATTCAGTGGCAGAACCAGCTCCGTTCCTTCTTTCGATTCCCATCTCTATTTGTCAGAGATTCACGGACTACTGCGCTCTGATCGTCACCCAGCAGGGAAAGTACTGCTTATGGACTTACTGGAAATGTCTTTGACATCAACAGCAGTGTCATCAAGATACAGAAGCTCAGTGTCGATAAATCGCACCAAAGCAGTTGATAAGCAGTCAATAAACCAGGCCGTGTCTTTCCACCAATGGACTGAGTCATTCCGTTCCTCTGGACAAGCTTTAAAGATCAAGACCTAAAAAGCCTCCAGTGTATAAGTGTTTGTGCCTGAGTGAAAGCGAGAGAGAAGAAAGGAAAGGGGGGAAGAGAGAGAAAGAGATGGTCATAGAGGTGTTTAAAAAAAAAAAATCTGGCAGCTGCTCAAGTGAATCATTATGTTCTAAACATGTGCTGTAGTTGAGAAAGGGCCACTAATAGTTTGGGGATGGAAGGGAACTGTGGTGTAATACTTAAACATGTTGCACGGTTGCCCAAGCCTGACAGAATACACAGAGGGTTGAGCCATCGCTGGTGTTTACCGGTTCCTATCTTGAGCTGGAATTAAGCTGAGCGGCCATTTAGTTGAAATCATTTTAGAGTCGCTAATACTTTTAAAGCCTAGATTTTGAGGTGTTTAGATGCTGCGCGAGCCTGATGTGAAGTCTCAGAGTTTATTAGCGCTTCCTGCAATGGGCCTGTTTTGTAAAATGAAGTGTCAAATTTCAAATTAGCAACTTTAATTACCGCAATGTTTTGCTAATTGTTTTTGCTGAAATATTCGCTCATTGCAAAAGTTGACAAGCGCTGCTTTAATACGTACGTTCCTGTTAATTAAAATTAAAACTATGAAAAAAGATTTCTTATGTAACCGTAAGCTAACTAAAATAAATAAGTCGAAGCTCTAAAAGAGCCAACACTAAAACTGAAATAAAAAAGAAATATAGTGACAAAAAAAATTGAAAAACGAAGATATAATAATAAAAGATCATTCAAAATGTGCACATACACTATGAAAGCACGTAGATGATACTAAAATAATGCTGGTCTGTGTATTTGCATCATCCATCGTTCATGGAAAAGCATGTTGTGAAGAATGTTACATTTAAATCAAAGTTTAATCAGTTTACAGTTAATATTAACCACCATCACCAAACTTATACAAATTTGAAGCCACCGAACCCTTAACCTTTGAACACCAGTCAAGTCACAAAGTTTTACATGTCATCTGCACCTTGCCTCTTCATTTATTAAATAGTCTGGCTAATTTGATAGAGCTTCCAGCTGGCAATAAGAGCTCAGCTCCCTTTGTTCATGTGAACTTCTCATATTTCCTTCTCCAAACTTTGCAGATTCCATCTGCGCCCAATATTCTGTATATTTCATTAAAATATAAAAAGCATAATTACCATATTGAATAAATAATAAGTGCATAAATACACCCACAGACAGTAGAGTATTTTATATACACATCCCAAAATACCATTTCTTAATGGGGTTAACATTCTTTTTTTCTTTCAGATACAACCACAGCTGCCAGCTTGTAAACAGCATTTTTTTTAGGTGCAGTCTGGTAGGGACACAACAGCACACCAATATCTCATGCTGGGGACCGGAATCCAAACCACAACATATGCTGGTGATCAGTTCTTTTCAGCATGCCTAAAAAGGCCATTGTGTGCCAAGTACACCCATGTGAGTATTTTCCACCGCTGGGGGGGTGGCTGCTACTACCTTTTTGAACATGGCAACAACAATAATTCTTTGGCACACTGCTCCTTGGAAAAAGTGTGGAACATCTAAATGACAATAAATCAAAGCTGGCGCTGCTTTATGCACATTCATCATTGTAAATAAAGTATTTGTGTCACTGCCCTGAAGAATGTGCACATTATAGAGGTCACTGAAAATGTTCAGAATCTGAAAATATATTGGGGAAACATCAGTATCCCTCAAATATGCCTAGATGGGACTCTTGTCCATAAACTCTTAAAAATGAATGTGTGTGAGAACGTCCATGGAATGTTCACATCTTTCAAAATGTTCCTAATCATGGAAAAAGGTTCTTTAGATCACAAAGAAATGGTTCACCGAAAGGTTCTTTGGGGAACCAAATACAGTTCTTCTGTAGCATTGCTGTGAAAAATTTCTCTTATCTTTACTTTAAGAGTGTAGGGATGATTGTTTAATGACATCCAAAAGCCATAAACAAAAAACACAAAAACATTTCCCAAAATAGCCAATTTTGATTCTGTAATACAGCACACTTTTGAGGAGGATGCTGTGAAACTCAATCTTGTGTGGTTTACCATTTTGTTCAGAAAAAGTCTTCCTGTAAAGAAATGGAAAACAGCACGGCAGATGAACCTCTGGGAAGTGAATGAGATACGGTTAGACCGGCCTTTTCCATAATGGCACTCAAAGTTGAAAGCGAATAATCCCTCTCAGCTGATCTCAAGGTTGTCTGAGTGAAAGTAGTCTTCAGACAGCTGACTCTGGCCCAATACTGATCCCATCAGATGCTTTCTCAGAACTATAAAGGCCAGGCCTGAACGCTTTATCGGAGTCTTCACGATTTGTCTTGCTGGGGATTTGGATTTCCGTAAATGTGTGAAATGAATACGCATGATGCATGCTAATGGATTACCATTAGTAGTGTGGAATTAGAGAGGGCTTGTTCTATTGTAGTCTACTAATGGAGGACAAAACTTAGTCTATTAATTCAAACTACCAAAAGATTAATACGTCCAAGTCGAGAGCAAAGAGCCGTTCCTCTGAAGAAATTTTATTTTTCTCCGGATCATTTTTCGTATTTCCAGCTATTCGCATTCACTAAGACGGAAATGTTATTTATTTTATATCACAGTTTATCACAAGGTAGTGGTGCTTTCTGGCTCAGTGGCTGATAGAAAACCAGGCAAAAAATTCCCTTAAGATAAAACAAATGGAGAAGTCAGAGTCCTATCTGGGGAACAGAATATCATAAAGGCTAGAAATTCGACTCTTTTGACTTGCCTGAGCAACAGCATTTGGTAAACCCAGTTGAAGTTTAGCAGAATACCCAATCTGCTTCTTTACAATGAAAGTGGATGGGGGAAAGTAAATAAATAAATTAGTCCATATGACTCGTGTTTATCAGGTAGGAATAAACTCCTTTAATTCTAACCCTCCTCTAACGTGAGACTGAACTAAAACGTGGTTGAAGCAAATTGCCAATCTTGTTGAGCGTAATATGCAGCATGTGTATGTGGAAAGTGGAGGTGAGATGAATATGACACATTTGATGGATGACGTCTAGATTCTCTAATGGAACAGATGTGTTCTCTAATTGGGTTGCTGAGATCTCACACACATATGGGGGTACCTGCCAGTTAGGAAAATTAGACGTTAATACTAATATTTTCTTCTGTAATTTGATAGAAATCCGAGAAGTCAAGCAGTGTATTAATAGAAATAGTTTGATACCGAAATTTATGAAATCTCACTTGGAGAAACTGGTTTATATTCCATATTCAGACGTTTATGTGCACAAGAAAATGGTGAGGGGAAAACATGTTTTAGTTAAAATTGTGTTTATTTTATACACATTAAGTTTAAAAACTTGATTTGTATTTTTTATTTATGTTTTAAAAAAAGTCCACTAAGGCTAAATTTATTGGATCAAAAACACAGTAAAAACAGTAACATTATGCATGTTTTATTTTATGTTTGATCAACTAAATCTATATTTGTTAAATACCAGTGATTTATTAAAGAAAAATAATTTACTGACCCCAAACTATTAAATGGTATAGTGTAAACAGGAAGCTTACAATAATCAGAAAATGATGATCATTGATATTTAAAAGTAACTTCTTTTTTTTTATACAGATCAAGATCTAAAGGACTAGAATGCAACACGCTGAAAAGTTTTACCTGAGCAAACATCAGATGTAATGTAATTTTATTTTAATGAACACACATAACGCAATGATCCATAGCGGTTCTTATTATCTTTTATGCTTGAACTGATTTTTAATTTATTTTGCGTAAAAACAGACACAGGACTCCGTTCTCTCTATGCCATTGCACCCTGATTAGTCTGAATGAATAACATTCAAACGTTAATTGACTTCTTCTAACCTGGGGAAGCTTGTTATCTGGAAAGTGCGTGTACTTGTAAGTTATTTTCAGAATAGCGTTCCGGTATTGCTGCAGTACATAGAATGCACTATGTGCAGCATGCAGATTTATACAAAACCTTCTCACTCTTAGCAAAAAGTTCAGCATACGTGACGCGCAATGCAGTGTGCGTGATCTGCCATGTTCAATGTGATTTATAAACTGGATTAACAAAACGCGGTGTGTATTACATTAAACGGGGTTCTTATTTTTTGTGTTTGCTTGTTTGCTTTGCTTTTTCTCTTCCTTACATTCTTACATTTTTTCAAAGTATTCTTCAAGCATCGTCCTTGCACTGCTACATTTAACTTTGATATGCCACTTACTAGCTATTTTCTTGACAAAGCTTCAAACAAGGAGAATTTAACATTCTGAATTCAGTCTGAACGTGAATTCTATTAGGCATACCTACAGTTATTTAAACTGCTTTTGAAAGCATAAATCAATGAACATAATATCTTTATGTTTATTATTAGCAAAAGCTTTATTCTAGAAAACAAACACTAAGACTATGAAATCATACTATTAAAAATGTATTGAGTCCTGAGAAACAAACGAAAGAAATTCAGTGGACATTTTTCACTGAATTTCATTTCACTAACTCAGGAGTGTTCTGCTTTTTTTTTTTGGAAGTGGGTTCCAGTGTTGTTCTTATTGTGTAGAGATGCGCGGGCCTCTGGGCTGTGCTTATGTTGCTATCTGAGGATGAACTATGACAGGAGAGGTGCGCGCTAAATAAATAATTCTCCTTCTCGCCCCAAAACAGCGGCTCTGAGTAGTGAAGCGACAGCGCCACGGGGCTACAGGAAGCACAAGCGCAGAACGCAAAAGCGTGAGCCGCCTGGCCATGTGTGTGCGTGTGTAAATGCATGAATGAGCATGCGTGTGTCACAATAGCAGCTCCGGCACGAAAAACAAGGATGCGTTACTAAATATTTACCAGACTGCTTGCTATGCATGCCGCCGCGATACTAGGGTGTTTTGGTGGTTACTTACTCGCCCGAGACAAAGGAGTCTGCCTCTATAATATGCTGGTATCTATGACTTCGGTTCTTCCAATTTCTTCCCGTATTTTATCACCGTGTAAGTGTGTCTGTCCGATCACTTAGAAAAACAAAAGAGCATCTCTTTTCTGTAGCATAAATAGTGTGGGGTTTAAGAACAGACGTTAAATATTCGATGGTTGCTAAAATGCAAACGTCTCAGCAGTTACCAATAAACAGAAATCAATAAGCTATGTTACGAATTGAAAGCCGAAACAGAAGTCTGTATGTTGTTTCTGGATTCCTCTGGCTTCCTATCTGACTTTTATTCCGCACTAAACTGTGGAGATAGAACATTATTCAGACACTTTCCAATCAACAGTTCATTTGTTTGATTAACTCAGTGTGTATAATTCACTCTAATTAGCTTTGAAATTGTTATGTCTATTAATGAATCCCAAATTAATTGAATTCAGTTCTTCTAATTGGCACATCTCAGTTTAATACTATTGTACTATTCCTTTCTCTCCGTCTCTTTGTATATAAAATTATATATTATATCATTTAATTTACTGGGAAGGCATTACTGACTTTGAAATTCAAAAACACATAATGGGCGTCTCAGAGAATTATGTTTCAAACATTTATTCCCTGATTGCATTCATAGACACAGAAAGGCTTTATTCTTTCTTCACACGGGAGGAATGAGAGCTTTCAGCAGTTCTTTGTTTCTGTGGCTTATTAAGTTCTATTCAACACAATCATGCCATCAATTTGCATAACTAATTGAGTATTAGAATGGTTATTAAGGCTCATTGTCTTTTTCAAAATGGGGGGTTGTTGGGGGGGTATGTTCAAACTTCTGCACAAATTAAAATTTCATTTTAGGCAATGAAAATAAGGGCCACCCAACTAATGCTCGTCCTCACAGAGATTCATGCTGTCATAGTTTCCACCAAGATACCACAGTAAATAGTTTTTGTTCATGCAATAAAACTATGAAAACCGGTACCGGTATTATTCACAGCTGTAACTGCTACATAAAAAAGAAAGAAATTAAAAGGAAACAGTAACTATTAATTTTGTTAACCGTGGTTTGCTTAGTACATTTTATGTGACAACCTAACGGGGTTTCACATTCATTACCATGACTTTTCATGACTGATGGATATTATTTCTTAGAATCTTTTTATATCGATTTTTCACGGAAAGCGATTTTTAGTCAATTAAATAACTGAGCCACTACATAAAATATTGACTATAGAAATTTCCTTGACTTTTCTATTAAGAAGTCCCACTGGACATGCACCAGCTAGACTAAAATGTAACGGGCAAATATGAGTCGAGAAATTTATGCTGATCTAAATAGCTTTTTAATTTCTGTTTAATAATTTCTACTCCTTCTCCAGGCCAAAATTTTCAAATCAAATTTGCCAGTTTTCTTTGACCGTTACAACTGTAACATCTTACAGTGCGATATACAAGTCTAGTTTGTTCATATAAATTAACAAATAGTTTCAGAGGGTCTTAGAAAAGTCTTGATTCCCTGACAGTTCTTCATGCCCTATCTAAAGGCTTTGGCTGCATTTTAACGGACATTCATGGTCTACAAAATGAATTCACCTGTTCACCACACGACAAAAATGGTGAATTCTCCCAGCAGTCTAAATTTAGACTCACTATTCCATAAGGAATCTGTATTTCACTCCTCTTGTGTTCGAGAATGCTCAGAAGTCCTGGTGCGAGCAAGCATTAAGCTGAGTGAGCAGCATATTCTATTCTGAGTGAGCTGCTCACCCCAGCAGGCCTTGTTTTGGCCTGAGGCTAGTCTGCCAGGGCTGACCACTCCTACCTCAGGTAGCACTCAGCAGACACCTTCAAGAGCCCACAAATGAGGAGCAAGTAAAAAAAGGGGGTGCTTAGAGTGGCTCAGTGGTACATAATGCGTCCTCGATGGAGCCTGGAAGAATTGGTGTGAAGACTCAGCGTTGGCAATGATTAAAATCAACAATGACTTCAAAATATAACCAGAGCAGAACAGGATAGACACATTTCAAAGGACGCCAAATGTTAATTTCTGAGAAACTAAAGGTCATACGCATTAACTCATATGACCTTGTCCAATCAACCTCAAATGACAAAAGATCCCACTTTCCTATTTTTCCCAATAGATTTAACATTTGTGTAATAACACTTGAATGAGGTCATGCAACAGAACTGAGCATTGTGAAAACATGCTCCGTGTTGTAGATTTAAAACTGGCTATTGAAGTCAAAGACATCTTCGACTTTAGATTCTGACTGGATAAATTAGATATTTCTTGGTGGAAGAGTTGTTTACTTGATTAGTTGATTTAATTGTTAATAAATACATAGTAGAGTAGAGTAAGGGAAAACACCCCCTCCAGGTCTGTTAAACAATTATTCAAACAATTCAAACAATTATCAAGATAATTTCACCTTGAATTATCAGTTGATGGTATAATGACTTTTAATACAATGGCTTCTTTTTCTTTCCTACATTTTCGTCCAAACGTCCAAAATTCCATGAAAAGAGCGGACTGTTTTACGGCAACAGCAAATGCGTGTGTACAATGATCTACTGTAATTATGACAACTCCATTCACTTAACTGTAAAACATATATACAATTTCTTAATCTGGCTAAATCAACATGACATGATTCACAAAGCAATGTTAAAGAATTTATCAGATGGAATTTTTCCTTTTTTTAGTCCATGTTACAGTAAAAGTTTGGCATTCGTGAGATGTTGTTGTTCTTTGCATGTCCTTGTCCATGTGGCCCCAGGTTTTTATATATATATATATATATATATATATATATATATATATATATATATATATATATGCCCGAAACCTGGACTTTTGTGTGGTTAGGTTAATGAAGCTTAACGCAGAAGCTGACTGCTGTCATAAGTGACAGCTCCGATTTACAAACAGTTGAAAAGGGATGTCACTGGAGACTCAGAGGTGAATCTCACACAACGGCTGTTATCAGCGCCAGGACCCACAGTTCACCTCTTCCTTTGACACTGGGTGATAATGTCAGCTTAACAGCAAGCGTTAACCCCTGTATTACAATGTCGACATAAAAACTAAAAGAAAAGGTCTATCAAAGGTATACATTTATATGACAGAAATTATCTGGATATGGCAGACTGAATATGCTAAATTGCTGGTCGTTTTTGCAATTTGAAAAGGGCAGTGATTTGCATTTAATACTGAGAAGGGTGTGGAGATTGTTTAATGAAATATCTTGTATGTTCCATTACTAATTATAGAATGCGCTTGTTCTTAGTCTTTGCTGTTAAAAATATTTGTGCAGTCCTTCTATTATTAATATATTGCAGATGTTTTCAAATTTAAAAACATCAAGCATGACATCACAAACTGTTGTTTGCAAAATTAGATTTCATATCGTCATAGTCAGTTGTTATTAAAATTCCCATATTATTATTTATTTTTATTTTTAGAATAATCATTAGTCATTCAGTTTTTCCACGTGATGAGGGAATATTAATGTATCTACTAGATCTACCAGGGAATATTAATGTATCTGCTATATAATATATACAGGTTTCTAATTGAATCAGCTGAAAAAGTAAAAATAAGTTTGTAATTATTGGATTAATGGTCTGATCATGTGTGTGTTGATGTTGCTTTCTTTAAAAACAGAAGTAATATGTCACCACCCCTGCCAGCGGAAAGCTTTTTTCAGTCTTTCATTTATTTACGGTTCTTCCTTGGGAATCGAACCCATAACTTTGGCTTTGCAATATGTTTGCGCTACAGAAAAGCTCATTTTTAAACTTGTATCATGACCAACTGACTTATCTTACAAAACAGCTGTCCCCAAACCCATAGCAGACATTTAATAGCTCACTCCAAAATGAGCATGTCTTGGCAAATATGCTGTAGATTAGCAGCAAGGCAATCAATTTATTATGTGATAAACTGTCTGCACACAAAAGCAGTTTACTCAAGGTAATAAGGTATTTCCTCCATTGACTTCTAATCAGATAGAACAGCCTCCAGTCTCCCTGTTAAGATCCCATCGTGTTACATGGTCTTGACTAGAGATTTGTTTCCCTTGGGAAAGGTTCTCTGATACAATAAAGCACCATTTACACTCCACCTACAGAAATTACACCAGTAACTCAAAACCGGACATTCTGCACCAGGAAAAATATTCCCATCTCTAAAGGACAATTAGACCTTTACACCCTGAATAACACACAGTATTTTTAAAGAATAGTTCACTTCCAGTACTTTAATAAAATCACAAATTTCGCATATCTGCTTTTAAAACCCTCCGGTCTCCTTAGGGTTTCATTGCAAGTGCATTAGTTTAAATGGGTTTATGTGTTTGTTTACACATTGAGAAACCAGTGTGAGTTACTGTTTGTGATAATCAACTGTATGCCATAAATGTGCCATATAAACATTTAATCGGCAAATTAACCGAGAATTATTTCTTTAAATGTTGCAAAATTCTGTACTTTGCAGTATTTTCAATCATTTTTACACAGGGTCACTCAAATCTGTGTTAATAAGAGAACCCTGTTTTTCCTGTTATTTACTGGGGAATATTTAAGGAATATATTGTTCTGGTTCCCAACAGAACCCAGTAGAATGTATGCACAGGTTTTTGGATTTTTTGCAGAAAATAAGCTATGCAACCTCTGTTCTATCACGATAAACTTCACAATACAACTTGCATGAATTTTGAAGTCTAAATATCCATCAGGCCGAAATAACTGCAGGCTATAAACAGACTGGTTGCATGACTGTGTCACCATCGCTATGCTTTTTTACATAAAAACGTTTGCAAAGTTTGGGTTAGAATAGTTTGCAAGAGTGCTATTATAAACACAAAGAGAATGTAAAGCTTTGATGAGTTTATCCCATTTAGACACTTGTTAGCAGCTACATTTTTTTTAAGACAACCCCATTGAAAAATCCGGCATATGATGGTTATGCTTTGAAGCATGACTGATGGTTTAAGCTGGTCCTTAGGTGGTCATGAGCTGATTTAAGATGGTCCTTAGCTGAGATGGTTCTTAGCTGGTCAAACAAATTAATTGCAGCACTTGATCATTTTAAACCAGCTAAGGGCCAGCTTTCACTATTGGATTTTTCAAGAAGATTTGAAGAAGTAGTTCATATGACCACATACTTCATATGATACATGCATTCTGCAAATTTAAAACCATCGTTGCCTCCAGTGAAAAGGTAATCTTATCAAAATCAGGAAAGAATAGATCATAGATCAAGCATTGTTTACAATAAAAAACGTTTCGGATTATGGAGAAGCAACAAAGTTAAAACCCCTTAATAATGGATTTTTCTTCTACAAACATGCAGCTTTTCAGTTGACAAAATAACTGATGGGCTGAAGTCATATTTATTACTTTGTGGATTTTTCTGATGTTTTTATCAGCATTTTGGACTGTCGTTCTGATGGCACCCATTCACTACAGAGGATCCACTGGTGAACAAGTGATGCTAAAATTCCCCAAATCTAATGAGGAAACAAACACATCAACATCTTGGATGAACAATTCCAAGATATTTGGTTACAATTAATTTTGATAGTTCACTTTAGACTTTCTGCTAACTATAAGTAAAGTTGTAATTACTGTGCATGTCAACCAATTGTCATTCATTTGCAATGTCTACTAATTCTCTGAGAAGATTGTTAGGGCAGGTTTAGGGTTAGTGGAATAAGTGGACATATACTTGCAATGCTTCTGATAGTACGCTGTATGTTGTGGACCGATCAAAATAAAGTGTTAGAAGATGTTAATCAGACAGTCTACTAATACTCTAACGACTGCTAGTTGACATGTAACTCCAAAGTTACTTACTATTAGTAGAATGGAATTACCACTTGTTTTCCTTTTGAATTAAGTTTATTCTTTTATGCTACTTCTCGTCATACGTATTTTTTTTATTTAAGAATGTCATAAATACAAACCAGTGTAATACATTTATTGCTGGATGTTTGGCCGCAGAGGAAATTATTTTAAAGTTTTTGGGTTGGAGATTGAAAACGCTCAAGCAACCCTGTATTACACCAGGCAAAAAACACGTCTGCATATCGGTAATACCAGAACAGCACTATTCACAAGCACATGTTAAGCTATATTAATGGTCACAGTGGAGGGATTGGATTTCTTAAAAACCCTGTAACATCAATATCTCACTACCAGGGATATTTCTTTGCTCTATCCACTTATCCTTCCTTCCATCCACACATCCATGAAATTTTAATACTATTCCCATGACACACATAAATCTAAATGATCCAGCGGACATAAGGCTCGTGTATTAGCAGCCCATCTCATGGTAGCGGATGAGTAGGCGCCATTTGCCTCTGCGGCTGTCTCTCTCTTGAGCCTCCTCTATAAAGCGGTTTGCAAACATTTTTGATCACTCATCCATCTTGCAGGTGCAATGAGGACTAGTGATTTCACCGTTGATTACCTCTGGGGTTAGGTTTGATTGCTTAATGTTGAGTAAATAGCATGTGCCGTCTGACAAGATTATAACTAACGGCTTTTCAGGACAATGTAAATAGAAGAATAATTACTACAGGGAGACGATAGGAGCCACAGCTACTGGAGCCAAAATAAACCTCTTAACTGCAAAAAAAGGAGAAATGGCCTGCTCTAGAGATGATCAAGGTCACACTAACTATATCGGAGCAAAGGTAATTGCATACATCAATGTAGATTTTGACATTTACAAAGTCAGCTGAGAGCATAAAAGCGAATTTAGCTCTTAATTGTTATCATCTAAGTATAGTATTATAAATAACTTCTTTTAAAGACTAAAACTACAGGTCACCTTACGCCTAACAGATCTAAAAGGCTGCTTAAAAGTATAAAAGGCTGAGGTTAACAAGGGAAAAAAGTTGGAAAAAGTAAGTAGGCTTTGCATAACATTAATCATCATTTAGATTTTACATTTTTAGACATCACATGACAACTTGACAATGCTTGATTTAACATTTAAGGATGAATGGAGGATCAAATATTGTGCACACTTATTATAGGCTGAATAGGAAAATGGACTACATTTGTTTCTAAAAGTCGTTTGAATTTTCTTGGCAGCCAATAACTGGCTGCACAAAACACATATTTAAATGCAGCTTAGGTGCAATTTTATTACACTGTAAACCCTAATACGTTAGCAGAAGTCAAACAAAATTAAAGTTATGCTAGTTGCAATTACATTGAAACATCAACTTATACAGTTTGGTTGCATAAACATCCTTTTTGCCATTAACTGCAAACTAGCTATAGCACAATTGCATGTGCTCATGCAAATAGAGCGAGTTTTCATTTATCAACACTCTGATGTAGTTAGTCTTAAGGTTTATTTATTAAAGTTAATTTACTCTGCTTAGCCTGATGCCAAGCATGTTGGGAACTACAAATCTGCTGCTCATTCAGTTTAAGTTCAGCTTAATGTATTCAGTCATTGAGTTCAATCTTTTTTTCTGTGGAGTACAATGAACATTCAGTAGCATTTGAGTGAAGTCATTTCATTTAATAAATCTGACAGTTTGGCTTTACAATCTGAAAACTGTGCCCGATATAAACCATTACTACATACGGTTTGACGCATTAAGAATAGGTTTGTCTGTTCTATAAGAACAGATCTGTAACCCTTTTTGGGTCGCGTCCCACCAGTTGAGAACCCGCTGATCCCACTCATCTTGTACGTCCAGCAGCGACAAAATAATCTGATTCAGCAGAAGTCATTTATTTAGTGATTTTTTCCTTCAACAAAATGCCACATCTCATAATGACTCACCGCTGCACATCGAAAAACTCTCGCAACATCTCTTTTCCCCCAGTGGGTATTCAAGGCCTGAGCTAAAAGCTGCTCCCCTCTCAAGGTTTCAGCTGTAGTGACAAGGCAACCGAAAGCCTGCTGGGCACAGGGCCTACCCCAATGCGTATCGCATCAGATTCCACGCGAACACAATACCAACAAGTTGTCAACAGGGGATATTTACACTTTTGCTCAAACATAATTCATATTCCGTAGTGTCCTTGGAGGCAAGATATTGTATCTTCAGAGGGGAAAGGAGTAGAGAGGGAGTAACTGAATTTGCCAGAGAAGAACAGAAAGGGAATACACTGTCATCACTTTAAGTACTATTTCAGGCCACAAGGACAGAAGAGCATGAAAAGTTGATGGGGTCAGTCACTATGCATGTGTATATATATATATATATATAGAGAGAGAGAGAGTGCTTCAAGGAGGACAGATTTTTGTAGACCAAAATAGAGAAAATAAATTTGCATTCTGAAGTCACTAAATGCAAATAGCCCGGCTTTTTTCGGCAATGGCCAAACTCTGCCCACCATCCTGTGATTGGGATAGTCATCCCTACAAAAGGTCATTTGATATCAGATCCAGTGGCACAGATGGTAAAGCGTATGGTGGTCTTATCTGCCTTCTGATGATTTTTTTCCCTTTTTAAATTTCAAACCACATCAGAAAAGCATTTCAATAAAAATGAAGGAAGTATTTAAAAAGTTGAAAATAATTGGGTAGGGTTTGGGTAGCTGTAGGGAGGGCTTTATTGTCCCATTAAGGGTGTTAACGATGGCATCTCTTTAATAATTTGAATTAAAATAAACATTTACACTCAATAGCTTGTATACTGTTTTATAACTTACTTCTAATTGCCAGTTGCAATAAGTATAGTTAACAAAAAATGCTATTTGCACTTGCCTTTTTTTTATTGGCTAAAATGAAGTTTTGGTTTTTGCCCACAACAAAATCGTCAGTTTTAAATAACCACTTCTAATGTGTGCACACTACAGTGTGTTAAAGTAACACTAACTCTGGTTCCATTTCGGTCGGGATGATACATACAGGTATGTGAAGCAGTTCAGCGGGTTTGAGAACAAAGCCTATGTTTTGTGAAAATTGCATGACGATTTCATAGTTTAAAGTGCGTTTCAAAGATTCAAGTGAGACAGAAGGCACTGCAAAGCTCCACCTGTCAAACTCAGAAGAAGCGCAGTCATGAAAAGGCGAAGACAGGTTTTGCAGATTTAGTAGCTTAGAAGCTACAGCAAATGAAACAATTACCTCCATTGACTGAACCTCAGAGTGACAGTCAATTTGAAAACAAGTCACTCTATTTCAGCGGAGGAATGATTCGGAGGGGATGAGTATATTGTGGAGTAGGCCAACGTCCTTTTTAAGGGGACAATTTAGTCATCTTTGGAGATCCAGAGTAAGTGGTGGAGGCTTTAGCGCTAAGCTTGTATCCGTGCGAGGAGGACCCAGAGGTAGTACACAAGCTTAAAGGAGTAATTCAAGTGCATTTGACAGCAGAAAGAAATAAACATGACAAACAAATCTCTAAACGGCTCCAAGCAGCTCCCGATCACTTTAGAAATGATGTTTGGAGGAATACGGGAAGCTGCCGTGATGCTGAACATTTCACAAAAACAAACAGTGTTTGGATGGATGCCCAAAAGTTTACTTTTGAAATGGAGGGAGTTTAAAGTTTGAGTGCATGTCTACAACAAAACAAGCTGGTTTTGCGACAATGCTGCTACTCGGGTTTAAACAGATATGTAAGATTGATCACTTTTATTGTGTGCTGTTTTCAAAATGTGACACTGAAAAACATATTGCATTAAAGTTAAAATGTCTATCATGGGTTATGAAATATTTTGGTTTTAGGTGTCCCCGACAGGTTGAGATGCAGGCAAAGTCAAAAAAACACTTTCATATTCATGAAAAAAAGTATTTCTGCCTTATTTGTTCAGTGACTCCCAAACGATTGCTAATTCCGCAGTGATTGTTCAATTTTGTGTTTGTGAGTTTTTAAAGCTACAAAAGCATAAAGCGGCAAAGAATGAATTAGCATTTTTATTCGGACCAACTCGAAAAATCAAGTTTTCCCAGGTCTGTGCGTGCAACAAGTGGGCGGTCATGTTGCAGTGCATGAAAGCTAACTTAAAAGCTAAAAATCCTTCACAGGGGCACTTTAAAATATATTACAAATTAAAACAGTTTTTAATTGTATTTATAATGTATTCCATATTAATAAGGCAACATAGTTTTTTTTTAAGTAATATTAATAGTTGTGAAAGTTGCTTTTATTGTATTTTTTTATTTTATTTTAAAGCCTATACTTATCTTAAACTCTTTGGTTGTAAGTATGTCAGAGAAATGGTAATAGGCTATGAAGGTTGTATCATGTAATGCAGAATCTGAGGAAGAACAATTTTTACGTTGTCTGCACAGAGGAAATCACTGTAATATCTAACACGTAATAGTTGCATTGAAAATAATTGCAATATTCAGCATAATAATGGCAATTTCATGAGCAAAATACTGACTACTTTCGGCCTCAGTTTGAAACCGAAAAGACTGAAAACTTGATAATGAGCAGTCATTTCGAGTCTACCATTACTGAAGCAACAGCGCGATCAATCGCCGCAGGATTACTGTGTATTGAGCATATAGTACCATTATAGACATCTATTGCTTCACATCCTCTGCGTGACTCAATCAATTTCTTGTGCATGAGACCGATTTTCGGCAACCTGACTGCTAGATAGTCACGGCAAAATAGCCCCTTCTCTTTCGTTGAGCTAATAGCTTTCATTTTACATTCCTGTTATGTGCTGAAAAAGCAGATGTATTATTAATGCGAGAGGACGACATACTATCTATGTGATAATGTGAAAAGTTCCATCGGAGATCATCTTTTGTTGTGCTCTTTGTTGTCTTTCTGCCTTTGCAACAAAACCCTTGCCATTTAAAATTCAAATGTAATCACATTTATTGTTGTACAAACAGTTTGGTACATAACAGCTTGGATTACATATTCAAAAGGGCGGATTATGAATTCAGTTCACTTTATAAAAGAACAAAGCACAATTACCGATGCACAACAGACCTCTGTATGAAACTGGAAATGTTCTTAATGGCTAATCTGAGTGTAATCTAAAGCCCGGTGTCACTGTATGTCCAGACAGGTGGGTAGCCTGGAAAGGACATATGGCAGCACGGCTTTACCATCTGCGCTTCTCATCCGTCCTGAGCTAATGATGGAGGGCATGTATTCTTGGCAGATCTTCTAGAATGATCTGCGGGCTGCGTAGAGTAAACTAGTTTCTCTCTCCTTCGCAGTCTGTCCTTTGTTGTTGCAAATAACCTGCCATCCATCAATATGATGCATCTTTAAGAGGGGCTGCGGTACCACCCTGCCAAGACAACAGTTGGAAACCTCACAGCTTCTCAACAGCCCCTTTAACAGAAGACAAATGCTCTCTGTTCTGTGTTTCATCCCAAGGCACTGCAGAGATCAGTAACAAAGGTTGGCTTGGTAATGTTTGCGTTTGCCTTTCAAATTTACTTACAGCATTAACAAGCAACACACACACACACACATTTAAACATAACATATTTTTCTTAAATATATACATACATGTGTTAGTATGTATATATATATATATATATATATATATATATATATATATATATATATATATATATAGTAGTCAACATTTGAAGTGGATCAATACCTTTTGTTAAAGTTAGACCCTAAGACCTAAAACCAAAATGTTTTCTTGTCGTAGAACAACTTTTATTAACTTTTTTTGATCCACTTCAAATGTTGCCTACTGGATACTTTTATAACAATATCAATATGTTTTCTGAAAACATTTCCTTAATCCTCATAAATAAAACAGCTTTAAAAACAAACTAAACAATGTTTTATTAAATGCAAAAATGCTGAAAGTTTTGAGTGAGACGTAGGTTTGGGGGTAGTATAGACTGGAAGGATAGAAGATACAGTTTGTACAGAATTAAAACCATCACGCGTATGGAGAGTTCACATTTTTTTAAATAAAAAAAATTATTTGATAAATATTGTTCCTGAGATGGCAACTGAATTTTAAACCACAAAGGGATTCAATTGGCCATGGATCTCACGACTTGCTGGTTCTATAGAGGAAAGAAGGAAAATTACTCCAACTATATTGGATGTTAGTTTTGAACAGTAACCTGTAACGGTCAAATATACATATCTAGAATTAAGCAAAATGTAAAATAAGGTGAACCTGGAGTGCTCTGCATTCAGAAAGCACAAACTGTTCAGACTTTTCTTTTTTCAAGAGTTTGCAAAGAATCACTGTGCACTTTTATATTTTTATTATTAAGTGTGTTTAAACTGTTATGTTCATGCGTGCTATAAATGCTCATTTGCAAAAACAGATTACAATTTTTTTTAAACTGTGCATTCCAATTAAACTCAATCAAACTGCAGTTACACAATAAAATACAATAAAATTTTTTAATAAAAAACATGATTTTTGAAAATGAAAAAAACAACTATTAATTCATTCATTAATGATCTGTTTACATTGGGAAACGCCTCCACAAAGTCACTATCACATCATTTGAATCATTTCCCAGCATGCTATTTAACTTCTCAAGCTTTCATAATTCTTCCCAGTGGACCACATATAGCAATTTTCATGCACACGTGATACATTTTTATTCTTTCTCTTATTTCTAAAATGCAATCATCGTGTTTTAATTTTGTGCATTTGCTTGATTAGCTTTAGTCCTAAATAGGGTTTTCGTCTTACCTGTCGATCCATGCGTAATGAATTCGATAGGGGGCCCTTACGCCCCCCATCACTGTCTAATCAAGATTATTTATGAGTACCTGAGTGCTATTACAGTAGATGTGGGCTGCTGTAGAAGACTGCAGATGTGTAAGACCTCCTCAGGTAACGCTGTCACATCACTCTAATGCTGGAATCAATCACGCAGGAACCGTTGAAGCTTAAATAACTTTTTTCTGCAAGTGTTAATTAAGTCAAACAAAAATATTCTTCTAATTGTTTTTACTATTCTTAAAGGAACAGCCAAATCAGAAGTAAACACCCAGTCGTATTTGTTTATTACTGTACAACACAAATGGAGTTCATTATAGCAGAATGTCAGGGCTGTGCTTTGTCACACAATGTGAGAGAATAATGTGCATGAATCATGGATTGAAGCATGACAAGTTTTCGTGAATTATGATTTTGGATAACAATTTATTTTATGGTGTCCTTGTTTCATGTTAATAATATAATAACAATAAAGTATACATAATTACATGCAATTAACTGTAAACCAAAACCTCATTGCAACCCTATAGTAAATACATACAGTTAATAAATATGCATAATTAAACTGTAACGAGGACATCTTAAAATAAAGTGTAACCCGCTTTTTTGGTGTTTTTAATAACTCTGGCTGCTTAGAAAACTATAAAAATGTAGGCCTACATTACCAGTCAAAAGTTTAGAAATAATAATGTTTTGAAAAGCCTGAGTGTCATGATCTCATTGTAATAATATTTTACAATATTACTGTTTTACTGTATTTTATCCGATAAACATGAGCAAGATGGAAAAACGACAAGGCAAAAGGGTAAATCCAAAAACACTGGAAAACAGGCAAGGCAAGACTAAACAAAACTCAGAAAACACAGAAGGGCTCCATACTGTAGCTATCACAGGGAGGGTGATAAATGAAAGACAATACTGAAGACTACACAAAACAAAATGGCTAACACAAGGAGAGTGTTAAACGCAGATGAATAATCAGCAGCTTGAGCAGGAACTGAATGGAATTTAAATTGACAGGGTAACAAGGTAACAAGAGGGAAAGGTAATCAATTACTAAGGAAACTGACAAGGTGGGTAAAGGAACAAGGGAATGCAGAAACAATGAGGAATGAACAAACACTTCAAAAACCAAGATGGGGAACACTGTGTTCTGAAATCATGACATAGCCCCCTCTGAAAAGGAGTGACTTCTAAAAATAAAAAAAATTCAAGTCCAGGAGGGCGGTCAAGGAGAGGCAGAACAGGGGGAGGGACGGAGAGCCAGGTTCACATGGCAGGTCTGAGGTAGAGCAGGGCACCCTGGTGGAAATGGCGAGGCAGGGAACCCTGGAAAAAGCAGACAAAACGGAAGCAGAGGACCACCATAGAAGAGCAGGTAGACGTTCTCCACAGCAGAGCAGTAGGAGCAGGAGTCCACTATTACGGGGGCAGACAGGGCAGTTCATTAACAGTTTCCCTGATGACAACTGAGCAGGCAGACAATTTATAGTCAAGCTCATTGACTGAAACTAGACCAACAGACAGCTGAACATCTGACTTATTGGCTGGAATGGGACAGCAAGAAAGTTCAAAATCATGCTTCTTGACTGAAACTGGACAGGGTGACAATACACCCACAGGGTCATTATTTTTGAATGGACAGACTTTATGGAATCAGATTTAACTGGAGAGTTCAAACCAACAGGCAGTTCACAATTGGTCACATTGACTGACACTGGATTGGCAGAGAGTTCATTGACTATATACAGACTGTTCATAATCAGGTCCACTTATTGTAACTGGACAGACAGAAAGTTCAAAATCAGACTCACTGAGGGAAAGTGCACCGGCAAGTAATTCACAAGCAGATTCCTGGACTGAGATGGGATAGACTGCCAGCTGAAAACTAGCTGTGTTAACTAAGGCAGGATTAATAGACATTTCAGTGACTGAAGCTGGACAGACAGACAATACATACTCAGATCTATTGACATAAACTTAATTAATGGTTCAAAAACAGATTCTATGAGTAAATCAGGACAGACAGACTGACAGATCAAATTCAGACTCAACAGAAACATTAAGACAGATGGACAGCTCCATCGATTCATTGACAGAGAGAGACAGTTAAAAATCAAAAACACATTAGTTGAGACCGAATGAACATCCACCCTGGCTGGTCCAGGACAAGACAAGAGTTCAAAGATGGCCTTCTCAGCCAGTTCAGAGATAGACAAAAGTTCATAAATGGTCTCCATAGCCATGACAGGACAGACTGAGGATTCAAAGGTGGCTGCCACTGACATCTCTGGAGATTCTGCAGCGGATGCCCTCACCTCTGGAGCTTCTACAGTAGTACCAACAGGATGCAGGAAAAATTCAACAATGGTTCCCTCGACCATGACATGACGCAAAACCTAATTTTGCTGAATTTGACGTGTTCCTGGATCAACATCTTGAAACAACCCTGAAACAACACTGTGATTAACCAGTCAGATCTAAAGAACCATTTTATAGTTTTTGTAAAGTTTAGGCTTACAATCAGTGTTTGTGGCTTGTACATCAGTGTCATTCATCTATCATTTCCTCTGATTTTAGGCATAACTCATGGGTAAGGTTATGTTTAGATGCCACCTCTGGAGACATCACAGTGGATGCCGCCACCTCGAGCGGTTCTGTGGTGGTGTATACAGCCCTAATGTAACAAAAAATGATTCGCATTATGGGAAGCGCTTCAGAGAGGAGAATCAGTTCAGGAACAGGAGGGCTAGAGTGAACAGGTTTGGAGATACTAGCCGTGCGTGCAGACACCAGCCGTGCATCCCTCACAGTAGACACCAGTCTGGGAGTGACAGACAGGACGTGACATGACTCTGAATGATGCAAATATGAACAATAGTGTCAGAGAGTTGACATTAAATAATTAATAAATTAAAAGAATTTGTACGCCATGCATTATGACATAAAGCTATGCGAAAACTTACATATTGTTCATTTCTTTTAAAATCACCATCCGTCCATTTTTCATTACTTAATATTAATTGCGAAAAGCAGAATAAAAACACTGAAAAAAAGATATATTGAGACCAGTTACAGGACCTAAGATATTTATGCAATATAGTTTGTGTACGTACAAATAAGGGGACATGATTAGTTGTGCTTTCCATTGTATTATTTTGCATTCAATAAAACACTGTAACTTGTTAAATCCTGATGTGAATGTTCACAATTTAACTGCCAGTCATGCCGTTAAGTGCTAATTTAATAAAAAATATTTAGTTTAATACCCACTGCAGGACAGAATTTCCAGTTATGATTAATAATTCACTGCCCCCTCCTACACCACTTTAGAAAGTCTCAGTGAAGTCATAATACGACCAAATGATGAAGTCATATGATGAAAAATAATAAATTCCGGTCTCTATATTTTTGTAGACAGCTGCAGAATAGGCTCTTTCCAGAGTAAACACACAAACTTTACCGCCGGCAATTAGGCGCACAGGACTGTATATACATTGCTCTGAATTGCCTGTTTTTGTCACTTTCGGATTCCATTCAACCCACAGGACTTTAACTGCCCTGTTTGCTTCCACAGACATTAATACTGAACTGCAGTCCGGATCCCCTCGAGTGGAATTTTAACCTCCAAATATTGTGAGAGTCTTACTTTATCAAGTGCCATAAAGAAATGTCGAGACATTCATCTCGCTGAGTCGACTTTTAATCTCCTCTGGGAGTTGTATATGATATAAAATAAACGGTGGACTGCTGTACACACAAAATCAAAGCTGTGCTGACCTGCACCTCTTTGGGGTTCCGGACAGCAATATTAGCCTGTGTTTTAGATTCCTAGAGAAGCAGGTATAGCTAAAATGAAGGATAATGTTGCATAAGTACCTATTCGCGCCATCATTGTGCTGAGTCATGACCGGCGGCTGTTGGCAATGTGGCCGTACCATTGAAAAGCCAGCAACCGTGACTGTAGGGAAGATAACTGGGTCAGAGATATTTTCCACTGAAAGCATCTACCACAGCCATTGCTAAAATATGGCTTTGTGCCATCATTCAGGAATCCATTCACTGCGATCTCACTGAAGGTTAAACAGCATCAGAACTAGGTCCAAAAGATTTAGAGATTGTTTTTAGCTCTAGGCAGCATATTGATTTGTTAATCATATGCGTGATCATTTACTGACATGCTGATTATGCTATATTGTGTACTGTGCTGTTTTATTGTAGTGCCTACTGGTGTAAAATCTTTCCTTTATCTTGTTGAAGTTAAGTTTAATGGGGATATATTGAGGAGCCTGACATTTTTAAAGCAGAAAGTGTGTACTGGATATCGTGTAATATAAATATCTTTACTTGTTATTTTCCTCATTTGTGTATCGCGTTGGATAAAAGCCTCTGCTAACGGAATAAGTATAATGTAATGTTACTTGCTGTTGGTAATCGAATGAGGGACGTTCTCATTTGAGAGCATTTTATTTATCAAATACGGCCCGGAGTATGAGAGATATTGTGCATTGCTTCTAGTCACTGTCTATCTGTTTTTTATTTTTAATTTTTAAGGGGAGTACACTAGAAGTGTGCTGAAATGTATTCACCTGTATTTGCAAATAATAAGGATAGTTGACCCCAGAATTGTGTCACCATTTATTCACCATCATGTTGTTCCTGCTGAATATTAGTAACTAAATAGATGGCAGTATAGCTAGTAACTTCCATTGTATTTCCCAGACTATGAAAGTCAATGGCTACCAGCAAGAAAGAAATTCATATAGGTTTGGAACAAAATGAGTAAATGATGTCAACATTTAAGAGAGACAGAGATGTTTCTTAACATAATGAATTACACACAAAAAAATGTAATTGTAACTTTTATTATGAAATTAAAAAAGTACTACAGTATACATTTCAAATCATTATGTTTTAATAATGTTTTGTTACGCATTAAACAACAACTCTCATTTTGATGCATTGGATAACACACTTAAGCATGTAACTATAGGTATGTTATTCAGGATTACATTAATATACTTTAAATGCACTAAATTGAAGATCCATCATTGCATATGTAAAATTACAAAATCTTTAAATATATAACTCGTTTATAAGAAAAAAATTGTTTACCATAATTGCTTGTCAGTAAATTTAACACTCTTAATTTCAACTAATTGCATATAATAAAATACAATACATTTTCACTTAATTGCAAATAAAATGCAAAACCAGTACATTCAGTTTCAAGAAATACATTCTTGAAAAGTACATTGTTTAAAAGTATTAAAAGTGTACTAAGCTGGGGGGTGTAGATAGCATGCATGTTAGTCAACAGCATGAAGTAAGAAAACTCTTAAGCAGAAGTGAGAAGTAGTGGTCTGACATGAGTCGTGCTGCTTATGTGGGTGACGCAAGTTCACGCAAGTATGGCATGTCATTTCCTGATCCTGTTCTCCCCTTTGTATTTCCTACCCTTTCTTCAATGCCCTGTCAATAAAAAGCATTAAAGCCCATAAAAATTCAACAATAGATTCCAACGGAGAATAAAAATTGAACTTTTTTACCCAGACAAGGTATTGTGTTAGTTTATTATGCTGAGCGGCAGCTACTAGTTAGCCCCTAGCAGCAAAACGAATGCATTAGGAAGTTTCAATGCATACTTGTACTTTAGTGCACTAAAATACTACTAAATTAATCCTGATTTGTCTGGAAAATTAGGCTCATGTTTTTTTGGTTTTAAACTGTTTTGAAATATCCTAGTCACCAACTTGTCAAACTGGCTTGACAGTTTTTATATATATATATATATATATATATATATATATATATATATATATATATATCACTTTCATACACTGTAATCAGTGTATAAGTTGTAAATACAAAGATTTAAAAAGAAAATACTGCTTCAGCCTTTCTGCATTTACTATTACTTTACCCTTTGTGTGTAATTGTGAAATTTACTAGCCATTTGCGAATGGAATTTGACTGTGGGTGAAAGACTCTGGTCCCAAGAAATGTTATTTTACAGACTTTTTTTATTGTTATTCAAAACATTCATTGTTTGAACGCGCCACTGAAAGGGCATGTGAGATTACAATGACCACAACAATGTCCGCTGCCCGCTGTGAGCCTAAACCATCGCAATTAAAAAAACCAAAGACGTAAACTACTTGAGTCTTTGAGAATTTAAGTTGAATTACTGAAATAAATTCACAAATTCACATTTTTTGAGATGCACCTGTATGCGTGATCAACACTTCCATTTCAAGACCACTTTTGAAAGTAAAAATGTCTGATAATAATTCTTCCCCTTCACAGACCTCAGAAGAACTTTGTCGCATTGCTGTTCTCTTTGGATCTACTGGGCCGTGGAGGGTGCAATAAGGCGTACGCAATGTTTATGACATTTAATTACCTTGGAAAAAGACTCACCGGCAGAGATTTGGCACCCTCAAACTTTTTCATTAAGACCAATATTATAAAACCTCTCATGTTGCCTTCAGCGGACATCTTCTTCTTCCTAGACATTTCAGAAGACTTCATGTTTGTCATCAGATGTTTCTAAACAGTGCAGACAGACTTTGAGATACAAAGCCGAGGCCAGTGTCATTCTTTCACTTTTTCCAGACAGGCATTTCTGCCGCAGACAGCCTGTGCTCACAAGCCCTTAGCGGAGACAAGTAGCCTGAACAACCCAGAAGTCACTTCAAAGACCTTTGAATCTATTCAGCAGAACCTTGGCAGGCGTGTGAAGGTAGAGATCTGACCTCGGATTCTTCAGTTTCGTAACTCCTTTATCGAGTTATAAGCCTTATTTCTGGCTCAGCCTTTTGTGTTGAGTGCACATTTGAACGATTATAAGACATGTCTGATGTTTTTATAATAAAGTCACCGGGTGGAGAAGCAATCCAGACTGAAATTCACAAGATGTGATGGAGCCAATGGCTTAAAATGCAGTCTTTTTGTTTCGAAAACAGACATGAGTGAAAATACCTATTGAGCGCATTCACAAACTCAAAGTCATCTGCTGTCTGGAAAGTTTTCTATTTTAAAAGCTCGTCTGTATAGCGTCTACTTTCGCAGCACAGCGTAGCCTCCAACTTGGGTCAGCGAGGTTCGTCGAGCATATCCCTGCAGAATAATGACATTTTGATTCCCCTGGATCCCCTTGGCGGCGTAAAAAAGTCAGGTTTGATTAAAGGAGCGGCAGGCAAACTCAGGGGTAAAGCGACGGCCCCCTGACTATGAATGTTCATGCAATGCGTTTTTATTCTCGGAATCTTCCTTGATGGATGTCATCGAATATCAGAAGTCACTGGTGGTAATGATTCATGCAACATGGCCTGTAATGGAGGTGTTGCAATATCAGTGTTGTTAATACTGTATATTCCTGTGGCTTTGAAGCACAATCACTCTCTCGTGTTGCCCTGGGTTGCCATTGTGCAGGCGTTATTTATTTTTCCCACATATTTCATGTTCGTTCCGACGGTAGAGGGAAACAGAATTCTTTTTGACACCATATTGTTCAAAACATTTCTCACGGTCCGCTGAGGGCTGCACAGCATGTGGCGGCGGATGGCAGTAGCTCTGGAAGTGAAGGACATTACCCCTGCTTTTGAAATTATTTTCAGATTTATGCTCTTAGCAAAAAAGAGATTTCATCTTAAAGCTGAAGTGTTGTATTTTTCCTAGCGCTAGCTGAACATGGAGAGACAACTGTATCCGGGTATGTTTCTGGCAACATGGCACGAATTTGGAGCATGTATTATTTGACCAATGGCAGAGAAAAGTGACCGTTTTATTATTAAATGTCGCAAGTTTTGTTTCGAAACCTAGCATGTTTTCCTACTGTGCGGTGTCTGGCGGTGTACGCATTTGATACTGGCTTGCAGAGAAACGGTGTGTAAAATGTTGGCGATATAGGAAATACTGCCTCCACCTACAATTCTGTGAAACTCAAAAAAACATATACACAAGAACTGCTGCAGTTTCCACCTGCAATGAACACTATAGGCAGTAAAACTCCCATAACTTTTATTCCCTTTTACACAAAGATTTGCAGGTCCACAGTTTCGATTAAAAAAGCCAAATTTTCGCATACTTACGTGAAGGATATTATGTTACGAATTCAAAACAATTTTAACATGCTTTGAGTTTTGAAAACTGATGCATTCGAAGCTTAGCGTCACATATTCAGCCTCGCACGCATGAGTTTTCCATTTCAGGTTTGCTCAGTATCTAATGCGATATGGTGTTGAACTTGAATGATGAAGAGCTCTGGTACAAACCCCGTGAAACTACGGTTCAACAAAACAGCAAAACTGCAGCTCAAATCTTAGGAAATGGAAAGGAAATTAGGCTACATTTAGGCCCTGTCCACATGAACTCTGTTCTATTTGTAAAAATGAAGCCTTTTCTACACGGTTTGGCTGTTCGTCCAAACAAACGCTGCACAAGGTCACTGGTCTACTTACGTATAGGTAGATTCCCCATTCGATCGCTCCAATCACGTAGACGCACTACTGCTAAGTTGTATATATAACTATGGGACCATGTGCTTATTTTTAATGGGTTTAATGTTATATAATCAGCTCAGAAAATACAGTTTGACTAAAAACACAAAACATCTGAAATGCAAAGCATTGTTCTAATACAATTGCACGTTCAGGAAAAATGTGGATAGGTGAAAAAAGTTGCGTTTTAGGCAAAGGTAACCCCATATGGCAAGAACTTTTAGACTTTTAGATTCTTTCAAATATACAGCATATAAAAATATATTTCCAAAAATATACAAAATGGCCTAAAACGTTATCGATAGAAAATGCTGTACATTTACATAAATATATTTAGAGAAATATTTGATGTTTTGGGGCTTTTTAATTATTATTATTGTTATTATAATTGTTGTTGTTATCATTTTAATACATTTCAAACAGCAATTTATTTCTGTGATGCAAAGCTGAATGTTCAGCATTATTATTCCTATCTTCCGTGTCACGTGATCCGTCAGAAATCATTGTAATTTGATTTTTATCAATGTTCAAAACTGTTACGCTACTTAATATTTTTGTTGAAACTGATTCTTTTTTTTTTTTTGATTCTTTGGGATTTTTTGATGAATAGAAAGCTCAAAAGAGTAGAAGTTCAAACGGCATTTATATGAAAAAGAATCCCCACAGCTTTGATGTCTGTCAATATAATACAAATAATATATAGAAAAAGTTTTTTGTTTGAGGAAAAAAGTATTATAGGAGAAGACGGGAAGGATAACATCTGACCCGTCAGACATGCACTAAAGGAAAGCTTTGAAAATAACAAGAACCTTTTAAACTGAGTGGTATCCCAGGATTTGTTAAGTGCGTATGCTAAAAGCATCACAGACGACTATGCTGTTCAGGTCAAAGGTGAGTCTCTGTGAGCTCAATACAGACACAGGATATTGGTCTTTACTCTGCACGGGCTTGCGCTTAAATCCTTGTTTTAAGAGCTAGTCTATCAATAAGTGGTGTGTTTGTATACCGTCAGTGATTGCAGCAGGTACACAATCCAGCCTGACAGTGTTGCACACAACTTGTAATGAATAAACTACTCAAAGCTGTGGACGTGAAACTGGCGTCTGTCGGCTCTGGTACATTGTAATGGATGAATTAGTTTCCTAACAAGCTTAAATCAGATTGTTAGACTTCAATTATAATGTGAGCATCTGGTGAATAAATTAGAATAAGCTTAGGTCTGGTTAATGTGTAATTGGTCATTCTGGGACATAGCAGGGTGTTGTGAATCTATAGGAACTTTCAATTATTATTCCCAGGGCTGGGGTTTCAGTACCGCCAAGAAACTGCACCGCTATGTTCAGAATGTCGTCCTGCTTACTATCTCGGTAATGTATAACAGCAAATATTCTGTAAGTGTTGAATTTCTCGATGACAGACTACATTTTCTACAATTTACAGGATACTGGAGAATACATGGCACGCAACAGCTAAGGCAGTGAGTCTGTCTGAACTAGAAGTAATGCAACCAGTTCTGGTAGATGCTGTAACTACATCATATGAGAGTGAAAATTGTATTTTCATAGACATGTTTTTTGAATATGGTATTTATTCATTTATTGTTATTTCTGACAATATTTGTGTATTTGTTTGTTGTCGTTCAAACACAGTTTAGCTGTGTATTTATTTATTTATTTACTTTATTGCTGGTTTTGATTAATCACACTTTGATTAATTGTGTGTGTATTAATAAATATACTCAGAACACACATGTGTATATATATATATATATATATATATATATATATATATATATATATATATAATGCAAACAAAAATGTTTATTATGAATTATTTGACAGTACTAGTAAATGCATATATATATATATATATATATATATATATATATATATATATATATATATATATATATATATATATATTCATCCTTTTTTTTCATAAAATATTTTTTTCACCATAGTGGAAAGAAAACATCCTAAAGACACTGTTATGCATTTCTTTTTGTCACGTGTTTGGACTGTTTCTTCTTGTTTTTCATGTCCCATGTGCTCTGTGTGCCCTACTTTCTGTTTCCTGTTAATTGTCTCAGTGTGTTCAGGTGTGTTTAGTTAATTAAGTCATTTCCTTTGTACTATATAAGTTCCTGTTTGTTCTATGTTAAATGTTTTGGACTCGTCTATGTATGCGTGTGTGTTTCCGGTCTACCTACTTGTCTTTTAGTATTATTATTTAATCTTTTGTGGAAGATTAAAGACTGTTAAGAATGATATCCTCATCGAATGCTCCTTCCACAACCACACCGTTATACTTACAACTTATATACGTAGACCTTTCTCTGTTTGCGTCAGTAGATTTCAATTGCAATACAAATATTGTAATACATAGTTTTCTCAAAATTATATTTTCTCTCCACTTTTCTCTCCACTTTATTATCATTACACACCAAACTTTACATTTTTATTCCTGTCTACATAAGAAATTTTGTCTAATTTTGAATCTGGCACTCTGAACACTTCATCCAGCGTTTAGATTTTTTGTTTTAGAAATGTATGCAAATTAGCACGCATTTCATTAAATAATGTCTCATTTGCATATTTAAACAAGATTTTAGAAAACCTGTAATGCAAAAAAACTTTTCACATATCAGTGTAATCCATCAACTAAGTAAGGTGATAACTATTCTGTATGCCGTATTAAGAGGCAGTATGCCAGCATTGCATTGCAGTCTCTTTCATGATTCCAGATTTCATATTAGCCTTGTCTTTTACACAAATGAGCGAATACACACATGAATACATATGTGCATGAATGACTGCATCAGTGCAAGCAAGCAGGCATTTCTGTCTTTCTATTTCTAGCTGTCTTTTGCAGCTGAAGTAAAACTCTCTTTGCCAGCTATAGAGGGATGAGGTGTGGATCAGTGATGCTAAATTAGGAAGGGTGTAAACCCATACAGGAGGAAGAATACTCCAGGCATTTGGCTTCTGGTACATCACTTGGCCCAGTTCCTTTACACCAGATGAGAACACGCTAACTTTACAGCTGAAGTGCTTGTTTAATCATTACAGTACGTTTAGCAAAACCAAGAACTTCACTCATTTTTGTGTATACACAGATTTCATTATGTCGTTTAAAATAGATTATTTTATTGCTGTTGTACATTTTGTGAAATGTTTTAAATTATTTGCCATTGCATGCAATATTTAAAACCCCATTCCTACTTATCAAAGGCAAATTAATATATATTTTTAATTTAATTATTATTTTATTGTATTTTTAATACATGCATTCAGCAAGTTTGCATTAAACTGATTGTGACAGTAAATATATTTTAAAATGTTGCATAATAATAATATCATCATCATCATCATCAATTTCAAAATTTAATAGTCTTTGATTTAAGTAAGTGTGTGGTTATTTCTTCTCCACTATATCTAAAATATTTTGTCTACAACCTGCAGTTTTGCAGTCGGTTTGCATCTGCTTTGTTTGATTCATTTTATAAACAAAAAAATATATTTTTTTATTAATTACAATTTGTCATATAAATGCTGTTCTGTTTTGAAGTTTCAATTCATAAAAGAATCCTGTATCATGAACTCCAGAAAAAGATATTAAGCTGCTCAACCGCTTTCAACACCGATAATAAAAATAATGAATTTTGAGCAGAAAATGATTTCTGAAGGATCATGTGACATTAAAGACTGGAGTAATGATGCTGAAAATTCGGCTTTGATCACAGGAATAACTTGCATATATTTAATAGAAACCAATTATTTGAAATTGTAAAAATCTTTCCCAAAATTCCTGTTATTACTGCAAAAAATTTATTTGTTTTTATGCTCAAAAGCAACAAATAAAAAAATTGCACAAACCTTTTAACAGTACACATTTTTTTATTATTATTTAAAAAGTAGGAATCTCTAGTACTATTGTATCATAATGTGGAAACACATAAGTAACATATATTCATGCAGCTAGCATTTGATTTAATTTGAAGCAACTTAATGCATTCAAGACGTACGCTGTTCTGATCCCGTGACCTTAGTATTGTTTAGCACCATGCTCCAGCAGTTGGGCTCCAGGAACACGACTCTTGTTATTGCCTCCAGCAGCAGCAGCGTTCTCTACCTCACAGCTCTACAACACACACTTCTCCTCGCTCATTTGCAGCAGTATCATGAGATCACGTCCGCTCGCCGTTCCCGTGCCACCCTCATTGGAAATGATTTGCGACCAAGTGGGTAACTTTTTTTTTCCCGTGCACCGCATGTACGGTCTTGCCTCAGGACCACCGTTGATTAACAGATATAAAATGACATATTCTAACAATACTCGTATCAGAGGTGCTAAAAACCATTTTTATAGCTGCTGGCACGACTCATGCATTGGCCAGCCCTGAAAATACTGACATTTATTTTGCAGCATCGACGTTTTGGTAATGTAGTTTTATTTGTGCACATTTACGTGAGGTCGATAAAGTCACGTGGTGTTGATCTGGTCATGTGATGGCTTCGCTGGGTCAAATTGTTAAGAGTAAGCAGCAATACTATCAATAAAGTCGAATTAACTAGGCCTTCGTGAACATATGCTTTTATAATATGTTCGTCTCGTTATTGCAGCAATCTATTCAGTCACGGTCATTAGTAAAGTCATTATTAAAGTAATATTTATAATGCTAAGTCATTTCAAACTTGCATGACTTACTTTCTTCTACAAAATAGAAGACCAGCGCAATCTACCAAGATCTTCTACCTGCTTTTTGAACATTTAAATAATGGCTCAAATATAATTTGATGAGCACAGACGTTAGTGTGATTTTAAGTTTTCTCGTCTGAAAGGTGAACTTTCACAAATGCATATTCAATAAGGCTAATTCTTTGTCGCGGGTCTGTAGTAAATCCTGACAGCGATTATTTTAACGGCCCCAAGCCTTCTGAAGTGACGTACTTTTACACGTTTTAATGCAACCGTTATTTACACTCATTTAAAACTCCAAAAGTGAACAAAATTCAAGCAATAAAGTCTTATCCATTAAGTATTATCCCGTTACGTTTTTTTCCTCATACTGTAAATATCTTCGCAGGTGCAGAGTAATCACTACGGAGACCGTTCCTGCAGCGTTCGCGTTAACGGTCCAGATTGTTAATCATTTGGCTAACATTGTGAAGTCCAACATCAAAACAACACAGAAGTGCGTTGCATCCGATGCTGGAGTCAAATGAAACCGGTTACATCCTCACGGCGAACTGACTAATCGGGAGCCCAAGATTATGTTTCTGTTCTGTCTGATTATAAAGCTGTTTCTTGTCCTGCTTTGTATGTTTAGACTCCTGGCTAGCGAGAATAGCTGCTGTTTCGCGGTGGCACCGTGCCCACGTTCGGCCCTGGCAAGGAGGTGGCACTAACCTGAGGGCACTTGGCATGTCCGCACAGTGGCTGCTATCTACCCTAACGCCCTCCCGCCGCTCATCGCCACCGGTTCTTCGCTCTGCTTCCCAGCATTAATTAAACTTGGATGCAGCTGAAGCGCTGCGGTTAATACCCGCCGAAACCTCGGCACCTGCTACCCTCAAGAGGCTCCCCCACGGTGAAGTCATGAATAAAATTCATGTTGGTGTTTGGGATTAGTCAACTTCTCATTTTTCCTGACCCTTTAAACGTCCCGGAGTTTAATAGACATTTGTTGACATAGTGGGATTCTACTTGCGTTTCTCCAGCTTTAATTATTCAACTGTCCTTGGATATTAAAGGATAGATTAGTCTGTTTTGTTTGATTGAGCCATGATTTCATTTGCTGGGAAAAAAGTGTTGGGAAAGTTACATTACAAATGTAATACAGCAGGTTACAGATTACTAGTTACCCTATTCAAAAGTAATAAGTAGTGTAACTATTTCAAATACTTTATTAAAGCAATGTAACTGATTATTTTGATTGCTTATCTCAGTTTTTCAAAGCTTTCCACTGTCATTTTTTTAAACATCGCAATCGTTTAGGCTTAACCTTACAGCAGTACTCAACACCGATTACTGTCAGAATTCATCACTTCACTTTAAGATAATGAAAAATACTGTTTAATAGAAAATAAATCTGTCACAATAGCTATGACAAGAAACACTGGCATCTAACAATGCCTTGGAAAAATAGCTTAATCTTAAAAAAATAAAGCATATACATAAACCCAAATAAGAACCAAAACCATTAATGAATAATTATTGTCCTGTTCTGTGTACTAAAATAAAATCTGTGGCTGAAAATATTCACATGTAGTCCCTGTTATTGAAATTTGTAAAACGTCATTTCTGTTATGCAAAGCTAAATTTTAGCATCATACAGTCTTTGAGAAACCATACTAATATGCTGATTTAATGGTTGACGCATTGAGTTGAGTACTATTTGACTTAGGCTATTTCTATATTTATAACCACATAAGTTTATATACAAATGTGGATACCACATACTTCGAACTGGCATTGATCCCTGCATCAGTGGCTGTAACATCTCCAATCTTCTGGCGAGGCTTCCCAGTAGATGCTAGAAGATGTTAGAGCATCAGTGAGGTCAAGCGGCGATGGAATCTGACTCTCCATCAACTCAACTTAACTGAGAAAATGAGAGTGCATCATCTCGTTTAAAGACTTCCTATTGAATCAGTAAGCTGCCATTAGTGGCAAACAGAGCCTCAGTGTGGGATGCCAAACTGGGCAGGTTCACAAGCTATCATCACAAACATTATTCATATCTGATGTACAGCGAATCACAAAATACTGGTGCGCAGGGGGCTTATACAGGGGTAATACGAGGAAAACAGGCATCTGGGACTCGTCTTCCCATTTTAGACATGTATTTATGCATGTGAACCGCTCTGAGCAATTAAACTGAGCTCTTCCTCTCCAGAGCTCCCCTGAAAACTTCCCCTGCTCCTTGTTTAGTTGAGGTAGAAATATGTAAAGCGATGGAAGAAAAGGAAGGACTGGGATGAAAGTAGAAACAATGCGGGCACTGAGCCACTCTCAGACTCGTCTGAGCTTCAATCCCAAGAGTCTCCACTGAATAAACGCGCTGGAAGGGAGAAACACGGGACAGCCTCGTCTGCACTGCACCCTACTGCTCAGGAGTGGAGCTGCGCTAGAAAGGAACATGTTTCAGCGTGCCACTTTCTCAGTGACTCATCATCTGCACATGCTGCTGCTGTAATTTAGCTTTGTGTTTCATCATCTGCAATTTATTACATCTTTTTTTTTTTTTTTTTTGGTCTGTCCTAATTTAGGTCGAGTTAAAGAGCCTCAACCTCATGTCATTTCCAACCTGTATGGCACAGTATGCAAAATTTGTCAAGATTTTGAATTTGTTTTTTTGGGTAGCTATTCCTTTTAAAGAGACTAATTTTAATAAAGAAGTAAGAAGATGCTTCACACAAGAATGAAAACATCAACCTCATGTATTCCCAAACCTGTATGACTTACTATTGAATTTTAGAAGCTTTTCTCATAAACATGATCAAATTAATTAAAATGATGACCTAATTGTCGTTTTTGTGTAATTATTTCTTTAAAGAGACTAATTTGAATGAGATATATATATATATACATATACATATACATATACATATATATACATATACATATATATACATATACATATATATATATATATATATATATATACATATATATATACATATACATATATATATATATACATATACATATATATATATATATATACATATACATACATACACACACACACACACAAACATATATATTATTATTTTGGATGCAATTAACAGCTACGTGTTTGACAGCTTTAAAAGTAACCAATAAGAGAAATTTCAATGAAAAAATATATATATATATATATATATATATATATATATATATATATATATATATATATATATAAAGAAAGAGATCACCCAATAATGAAAAAAATTCTAATTCGTGTCAGCCCAAACTTGCATGAAGAAAAAAAAAAAAAGGTGAATTTTATAAACTTTTCTTTTTGAGTATAAATAATTAAATAGAGATGAATGTGTCAGTTCGGGATAACTATTTCTTTAAAGTAAATCGTTTTAACGAGAACACGTTTGGTCTGTTTATTCAGAATTCAACTACAAATAAATAAATAAAAACACGTCATTCCAAACCTTGGCTTTATGACTCATTTCTCAATGAGAAAAAATGATCAAAAGGATTTAAATGGTGACCATATTGTCATTTTTTGGGTAACTCTCTTTCTTTGAATAGATACATTTTTAAATGAAGAAATATTTGGTCTACCCTAAGAAAGAGTTCACCCAAGAAAGACAAAATCTCAGCCTTTTGTCATACCAAACCCGACTGGTGGAATTTTACAAATGTTTCATTGAGATTAAAGGATTGAATAGTTTTCAATAATGACCAAATTGTCATTTTTAGTAACCCTTTCCTTAAAGGCGCTAATTGTAATGAAGAAATATCACTCATCTAGAACTGTGTAAAAGAACTGTGAAAGCGAGGTTGCCTGCCCTGTCGTTGCTCGCTCAAGGCTTTCAGGCATTGATTTAGCACAAAAGCACAAATCCGAAGGTAGTTTAAGCCTTAGTGCATAAGCAAGCGGAGGAGCATCTTTAACTATGAAGAATAGGCCGTCTCATAAAGAGGGTGAAGGTCCGAGCACTTCTGCCATTTCAATGTGCTGGAGCGAAGCTGTCAGAAACGACACTGAGAAATCAATCACAGCCAAAGTCATGGCAACTGCGAAGGATACCATTCACAGTGAGTTGGTTTGACAAGCGGGTTATACAGCATAACATAACAGAGCGTCCAAAGCAGTCAGCCCAGTGGCCCAAGAGTAATGAAGCTAAATATAGGCACTTCAGGCCCACTTAAGTAAAGTCTATGATCCTTAATAACTGTGCGAGGAGAGTAAGCTGCTATTTAATGGATCATTATTATAGCGTTTGCATGGTACATTATTCTTAAAATGTGACCTTTAGAGGGTTAGTTTACCCCAAAATTAACATTGTTATTGTTGAATCACCCTCATGTTGTTCCAAACCTTCTTTCTTCTTTTAATGGAATGCAATAAAGAGGCAGGTTTTTATGCTAGTAATTTACCATACAGTGTAAGCAATAACTGACCATGGGCTGTCAGGCTTCAAATAGGATTATCATTGTTAACTTGGTCACACTTTATCTTATGGTGCCCTTGTCACCAATGAAATTACTGGGTAATATTAATTAATTACATGTACATGTAACTACAGGTTAGGGTAGTATTATACATGTAACGTGTAACCCAAGTGTTACCATTAAATGAAACTAAACTAAACTTTAGCATTACAGCCAGGTTTCATAGACAGGGTTTAGCCTAAACCAGGATTAGGCGATAGTTTAGTTTGGATATTTAAGTAATTTTTATAAACATGCCTTAGAAAAAAGCATTAAGGTCTTAAGATGAAACAAAGGCACTGACCCTTAAAGACTAGTCACTGCATTTCTTTCATTTGAAACTGTTCAGATATGCACTAAATATTGTCTTATTTTAGCTTTATTTTAATGACTATATTTAATAAACAAAAGCAACACTGTGACCAACCTTCCCTTGGTTTAACCAGCTGGACGGGATTCTGTATAAATGCAAAACGTTAAGAAAAATAAATTGTTGCCTCAATGTTTAAGATACAGTTTGAAAAAAGATAAGATGCGGATGATTGGTATTTGGTAGGAAAGAATTTAAGGTCGAAATGGCTGTCGATCAGTTCATTCATTAATTACATAAAATACAGATTACTCTTCCATTCGATGAAAAGAAAAGATCACCGAAAGACATCATTTCAAACAAGCAAAACGTGACTTTATATCAATATATTTCTGCGCAAACCAGCAGCTTGAAAGTAGCTCACAATCAAAACAGCGCGTCTCAAAATGCCCGTCTCCTCATTGCACGGCAAGCTGCTTTTGAACGCAATAATTCATCCTGTGTGAAACGAAAACTTCTTACAAATGTGCATTCAGCATCATTAGCCTAAGGATAATTTCATTTTGCATCACCTGAGCGTGACTCGAGAGGCAAAAAAAGTCACCGTTGTCTCTCTGATATCAGCAGCGCTTTCTGTTGAGGCAGCATCTTACACGAACACCAGAACAATCTCCTCTCGCGCCGTCTTTCTTTCTGTAATAGGAGTGCTGTAGGCTTGCGAATGTCCTACTTTCATTCTCACTTGTTCGTATTTTTTTTCCCTTCCTTGTCTGCTGGTGGTAAAGAGAGGCAGTGGCATGTTTAAATATAGTATGGCACAGATGTTTGATTTTCTCTAGGGCCCGTACGCGATATTAACAGATTCGTGCTGAGCCATGTTTAATGTGACCACTGCAAAAATATACAGCCTTTGCAAACCGGGCCCTGGTGGTTTAGCCCGACATGTCAGTCTCAATCTGTGAGTAAAAAGTCTGCAGCACCTGAAATTGTTCTGCTCTTGTGTGGATTGTGTGATATTCACAGCCGCGGCACTTCGCTATATTAGCGACAGAGGCATTAAAACACAGAGCGCTTATTTTAAGGCTGTTATAAGCGATGATTTTTGCCACGTATGAAATGTCTCGCTGACGGATATCAGTGAAATAGGTGCCCTGAGGATCACACCTGTCTGTGTGACAATCCTGCCGCTTATGAATCCGACTGCGGCCTGCACATGTCAGTCAGAAAACTTAGAGGAGGCTTTCTGCCAACCCGTGACAGGAATAGTTCACTGTAAGAAACGCAAACCTCGGTGGAAAAAACGGAAAAGGTACTGGTAATTTTCTGCCAGGATATTCCTGTTAAGTTTCCGGGAGATATGAGAAATCAAAAAAGCCTTCATCTTTCGACACGTGAGAGGTTTTCGCACCTCCTACGGGTTTTGTAGCTTAAAACGTCCTCCTTGCTATGAACAAAGGGGTTTATTTAATCAAGCTCCAAAAACATTCGCTGACAACAGGACGAGTGGAAGAGTACACTCGTGTCGATGCGTCCTGTTAAACAGCTTCTTTGTGTCTCTGTGCAGACTCTAGCATCAGAAACAAGAGGATGGTTTGTTTGTGGCAGAGGATTATTGTTTGTGTTTTATTTAATAGTGGGGGGGTAAAGATACGTCAACACAGTGGAAAACTTCGCTTCTATCATTATTGTAGCGTGGAGACTGCGTCATTATGGTTAATATGGTATATATATATATATATATATATATATATATATGTGAGTGTATATATAGCACTTTCTACTGTGAAAAAAATACATTAAAAACAAATAATATATATATATATATATATATATATATATATATATATATATATATATATATATATATATATACACTTTTTTTTGTTTTTGTTTTTTTTATATATATAATGGCTTACATAATGATTTTATTATTACATAATAAGCACAAAGTGCAGGCCTAATGAAGAGTTTGCAGCCAACTGTACTGGATCTGAGTACTATTATGGATAATATTATGGATAACATCACAACACTACTCTTTTAAATGCAATGACACTTGTTAATCACAACACTGGCCATTTAGGACGCTCCCCTTAACTCTTTCTTCGCCATTTTCTATTACACGTCTCCTTTATGAGTACAGATTCAGGTTTAGGTGGCAAAGATTTACAAACAAGCGAACGCATATATAAGCAGACGCATATAAAAGAACACCAATCATCAAACATTTAACAGCATATAAATCAAAAGTGCCTGAAGTAACCAAATGAAATGTGAACAGAAATGTATCAGGACCGCATGGAAGCAATCTACTCTGTTTTGATCATCATTCTCAGTTTGCTCTAGATGTTTGACAGAACACAATTTTCTTAGCCTTTTGGTCAAAAAGTTTATTTTTTTACATACCCATACAATTTTAAATATAACTAATGTATTAAGCTACAATAAAACATTTTACTTTTTTTTTTTTTTTTTTAAATAAATAAAAAAATATATAAAAATATATATATATAATATATATTTTTGACAGGAAATACAGAACTGCAATATTGTGAAATATTATTACAATTTAAAATGCGATTTCTTTTCGAAAAATGATTAAAAATGAATTACTCTAAAGACTAGAGTATCGGGTGTTATGATTTATGGTACAATAAACTATAAACAAGATTTTGTGCTTCTCTCGTTGGTTAAATGAGCCGGTTATGTGCCAAACTCTTCCTAGACCCACATAACTGCTTTACATAACAAATTAATCATTTCAAATGAAAAAAATTATGAAATGTATCATTTTTTTTAATGGTTATGACCATATGTCTGCGTGTTAAGTTGTTCGTTCTTTTGGACAGATGCAAAGACTGAAGTCAAGAACACACGACAGCTGATTTCAGCTCATTTTGTGGATTTGGAGACTTTGCATTGTTAACTAGACAAGTGGACAAGAAACATGCTCTTGCTTATGCTTTAAATTCAATAACTGAATATATAATGAAAATTGTATGTTCATCATTCATTGTTTCCCATCATTTCTCATTCTGGGGATTTTGTTTTTACTAATTTTACTAAGTTTCAATTATAAAAATATATAGCAATAATTTAATAATAATAATAATAATAATAATAATAATAGTATTATTATTATTATTATTATTATTATTATTATTATTATTATTATTATTATTATTATTATTATTGCATTGTACTATTATTTATTTCATACTTCTTTTTTAAATTTTACAATTTTAAATGTGATATTTAAATCAGAAATGTAGAAAATTAAACAAATAATTACAAAGAAACAGCAAATGACACTTTGAATTAAACGTGAACATTTGAAGTAAAAAGACAATATTTTAAATGTTTTTATTTTATTTTTCAAATTGTATCAAATGTATTTCTTTATATTTTATATAAAGTTAAGCTATTTTTTTATTTTATATTTTAATTATTAAAAAAATATTTAATTAACAAGACAATAATTCACGCTGTATTTCATCCCAAACTATTGTTTGAAAAATGATGACAAATAGTAAAGAAAAATAATAAAGGTGCATTGATTTAATATTATATGTTATTTGACATTTCAAACCTACCATTTACAAAATGATATATTAGATATATTTCAGTACAGTTAATATATTTCCATCGCATGGAGACAATGGCCAATGGAGTTGGGGAGCCAAATGCAAAAGCTTTATTTACAGACGTGTTGGAACAGGCAGTGGAGCTCATGGGCACTCCAGCAGGTGAATATATACATCAAACCTTCATATTACTGTTATCACTGTTCTGCTGCATAATAAAACGGCTGCATCAGCGCCACTTGATTAATGACAAATGCATTACCTTAGTGCAGTTTTGATTATTATTGAATATTAGTTGCTGCCATTGCACACTTGGCAGACCAATTTCAACAAGGTAAATATATTTCCATTTCAAAGCGTAACCTCTTCTTTTCCTGGCATTTCATTTGATATTTTCGAGGTGTTATATTATTCATTTCCACCAACACAGGTGACTGAAAGAATCTGATCTGTTCTCGTCTGGCGTCTGCCATTTGCCTCCACGGTCGCACAGGTGTGGTAATGTGAGATCGCATGCATGTAATAAGTTTTGTTCAGAGTTATATTTCCTCACATCGTGACATCGATGACCCTACCCTTCCCCGTCCTCCTCGTGTTATCCTCTCTCCTCTCCTCTCCTCTCCGCCGTACTACCTCTACTTCCTGTTGTCCTCTTCATCCCTGTGCCAGATGTGCTGGCCACTGTTGCACCTGCAGCACTTCCTGTTTGCCTCCGCACCCCCCAGAATCACTTCTCCATCCCTCTTGTCTCCTAACCTTTTGGCCCGTCACCTGCGGCACTCTTTCATCCTGACATCTCCTCTGAATTCCACTGTCCTTCATGCTCCCGCCCCGTTGAGAGGCTGCCTCCAAAAACTGCAGTTGTTTTTCTCTCTAGGTCTCGGGTTATAGGCCACATTCTTTTTTCTTTTTTTTTGTGTCTCTATGATCTTGTCCGTCTGTCGGTGATGTGCTTTTGGAGTTGATGGAGTTTGCAGTTTTGCATTTATACTTTCCAAATACTTTCCAATTTTTGAGGTAACTGCTCCTTTAAGAGCTTGCGTACAGTTTTGCATTTAACATTTATCGATCGGCAATCTTAAAACGGGGTGCTGCAAACATCATTTTTCAATAATAATTTACGCTACGGCTTTGAACATATACCCTGAAGTAATGAAGCGGAGAAGCTATTGATTTGTGTTTAAGGATTAACTGTGGTTTCTGTCCTCGCTTAACACCTGGACAGCATTCTCTTCAGTCCTCTGCAGGAACTCACTGGAGTGCCTGACCGTCTGATTACTTAAGTAATGATCTGAAGACTGAGGTTGATGATCCGTCCATAAAGTTGGCATGAAGATCATATTCAGTTTACTCAAAACTGAAATTGTCCCGCTGACAATTACCAAAATCAATACGTTGGATATTATTAACAGCATAATTTAAGTAGAAAACAAATCATTGAGTGGAAATTGTTACTTGCTTTAGGACAAATCGATCTAATTCATGAAAACAATCCATTTAAAATGTGTATATATATATATAATATCTAATTCCAGTTTCTCTTATTCTCCATTATCTCAGTTAAATTTAAGTTTATTATGACACTCAATGAACAGATGTTATTCAAGCTGGAGAAGGTTCTGGTAAGACAATCGTATTAATTACCGAATCATCCAAAACATAGTCATTTTAAGACTTATAGACATATACAACATACATTTAGAGCAATAAAAACTAAATGCGTTTTTTTCTGCCAATACTACAAAATCATTTTAGCCTATATCGTCTTTATTTTTCTGCTTTTTAAGTTTGTTACAGCGAAGATAGAGGCTCCACTGGACCAAATTACACCATCTGAAGCCAATCATATCCAATGCAAGGTCAACAGCTTTCATCCTGGAAGACCTTGTCGTCTCATTTCAGATTTTTTTCTTCTTCTTCATTATGGAAAGGCAGCGTGAGGAATGAGGACATGCTGTTGGGGACACCCATTTGTAATGCTGCCCATGTACAACATTGAAAATCCCCCTGAGTTGTTTGACCAAAGAAACAGTGTGATGAAATCCCATCATAGACGGCGGACTGCCTGTGTGTTATAATGATGCCCTTCTGCGCGCCCATCGAGATTAAATATTGACTCGCAGTTCCCTTTGTGTTTCTTCTTATCTGATCAATAATTAATAATAGGTAAAATGGAATGGTGTGAACTGCAGTTTGTTTAACAACACCTTCGCACAAGATGCGTTTCATTCCCAACAACGTATAACAAATTGCTCCGGACCGTTATCTGTTAAAAAACGCTGTGCTCCAGATTGTGCAGGACTGAGCGGTTTCTTTCTCATTACAGCAATCCTAACAGCTTCTCTGAACACAATGATCTCTCACATTGCTCATTCACCACAGTAGCGGAGTTAAGAATCTAAGGTAACGCAGCCTTTATTTTAGTCATAGCACTGCAGGTTCGTTTCCAGCGCAGACAGGACGTGTCTATTATTCAGTGATCCAGATGGCTATTCATCCTTGGAGTGCTTTCAAGGTATGTTCACAAAAACATCAGACTAAAAATAAAGGCTTAAGCTTCAGAGCCAGTTTGCCGGATGATAGATGTTTGTCGGATAGAAGATGGAAAGCTGAAGGACCTTAAAAAGTACTAGGAGGGGTCCGTTTTCTTGACCTTTGGAATGAAAACATGCTGTAATTTTTCATAACTTAAAGTCGAAAACGTATGAAACTTGTTCGGCTTCAACTTTTTGTGTGAACTCGTTCTGAACTGCAACTTTCTGAAAAGCACCAACGCGTTTGCATGTTAATGATGCTTATTGTGTTCAGAAACTTGGCCCAGCCGGTCATGGAGAGGTAATACTGAGAAAGCTGGATAATGTGTAAGAGTAAAATGTGCTGGCAAAATCAGCCGAACACCGGGCCTTTCTGAATGCGTGTGCTGATCCTTCCAAAGGATCTTAATGTTAAAATCAAAAGATTTGCTTTATTTTTGGCAGCATCCGGGATCGTTTCAACCGTACAATAACATTTCGAATGGCGCATTTCAGCACGGATTGTTTGTAAACCTGTCCCAGTGAAATGCAGAATTTTACAAGGAATTGAAATCAGAAAGGTTTTTAAATGAAATTTCATATTTAAAGAAAAGTTTAAATATATGATTGCTTTTAATGAATCGTGATTTCCACCTGACAAATAAATAAATATTGAGTAGCCCGAGTGTTTTAAACAATTCACGTGACACTGGAAAACTTTTTTTTTTTAGCTTGTATCATAGGTATAAATTACTTTTAAAATATATATTATATAAGAAAACAGTTACTTTAAATTGCAATAATTTAATTGGCCTAAATGTTGCCCTACAAGGGACTTATAGATTAGTTTAAAAAAGAATAACTTATCAGTAATCAAGCTTTTTTCTGTAATTAACCATGATTAATTTATTCATTAAAATTTTTTTCTTTGTTCATTTGATTAATTTAAAATTAATTTCATTTAAAAGCTATAATTTTTAAATAGAAAAGCAAAGTTAATTTTGCTTGACGGTCTTCAATCAAAGCTTAAATTATTTTTAAAAAGTTATAAAAACCTAAAGTCTGAGGGTTCATTCACGTTAAGACGGAACAAACTCACTGAACACTAAATCGTAATTGATTATACTTTAATAAAACTGTATAATAAAAGCCATTTAATCTTTAATACTTTTACAAGAGTAACTATTTAAATTATAATTTGTATACATGTCAAAATCACAAGTGCAGTCTTTTATATGATGTCCAGCCCAGTTCATCTGAAAATCCATATCAGCAGCTTTGTTTTCTGTTACGTTACAGTATATGTCTTTTAAGCTATTATTACAACATCATCTGAACAGCCGATTCCCTCATGTGCATTTTTCATCATTTGTGAGGGGTCACCGTGGACCGAGCCGTTCACAAGTACATGACTCATAATTGCATGGTAATCACTAAAAGGTTACGATCCCCCGCGGTTGCATAGAGTCTTAAAATAGAAAGCGCTTTTTCATACTGTAGGTGCGTGCGGACCTGTTTCCACCCTGTCTTTTTGATAATGGAACACTTCTGGAAGGGAAAACTTTCCCCAGGGGAAAAATCTCTGTCAGGTATTTGTACATTTTAATACCTTGCGTCAAAAGCACCCTCTCTAGAGAGGCCACTTGACGTAACATTACATTTTCTCATTATTCGGACTTTCTTTTCGCCACTGCTTTTGACACCACAGGTTATTCTTTTCATCTGGTCAGGACTCTGTGGAGACACGCTGGACTTCTTAATCATGTCGCTGACGTTCCTCAAAAGACGCTGGGTAACCGGGACCGTCACGTCAGACCGGAAAGTTCCTACATTTGACGGGTGTCAGACAAGGAGAAATGAATGAATTGCAGCTGTGTCTGGTTTAATGACAATAAGTGCTCTTATTATGGATTATGAAAGATTCATATTTTGGTATTGGGAGACCCAAACAACAGGTCGACACGCATGCAAAATCAAAAAACACTTTCGTATTCTTTAAATGACTTTCTGTTTTCAACTCAACAACTCCCAAACGATTACAAAGATTGGTTCTTCCAAACTCCTCCAGTGATTGGTCGATTTCATTTTAAAGCAGTGTTTGTGAACTTTTAATGCTGTACCCAAAGTCCAACTGAAATATTGCCGTTCCTTCATGCGAACACATTTGCAGAAATGTAGCATTGCATCGCTTGCTTGCTAACGGATCCCCTGCAGCGAATGGGTGCCGTCAGAATCATCACACTACTCCACAAGTATAAGCGAAAACGGTTCAAAACAAATGTCGGTAAAGCGCGAGGACGGCACTTTCTCACAAGAGGAAGCGCTATTATGGATTATGAACTTACATTTTGGCCAGAAGTGACGATTTAAAGTTAAAAACCCAAATTTGTTCATTACAGATATGCAACTTTTCACAAGACATCAATTGGTGGACTGAAATAGTATAGATTTGCTTGTGGAGCATTATGGAATCATTCTGACGGCACCCATTCAGAATGTCAACTGGTGAGCGAGTGACGCAATGGTACGTTTATCCAGATCATCATTTCACTTTTGGTCTGAAGGCGAGCAAAAGTTCAGCAACTTTTCATCCAAAGGCGAACTATTCCTCTACGTTAGACAATAAGAAGAACACAGCAGAACTTTATGTTTGCTGAATCTCACTCTTCTATCGACACAATTACATCTATTAGCAATGTGCGCCGGTGCATGACAACAGGCATTCTTTCTTTTTCATTCGTGACAATGCACTACCCCTCTCAGCTCCCGTTTAGTATTCTGACCCGTTCTGTTATTGTCAGCTCTGCAGTCTATTAGGGAGCGCTGTCCTATGCAACTGTCACTTAGCCTGAGAAAACTTTAAGCATGCCACTGCACAAGCATCTATTTGTCTCCACCTCAAACACTTCCTGTGGAGCAGAATACAAGATGTCTCATCTTTTGCAATAGGAACAGGGGCCGTGAAAGATGAATTATTTACTTTGCTGACTTGTGCAGCACCTAGGGAAAGAGACTACAGTCGCTGAACGACAGGGGCACAAAAACCTCCTATACCTGAAGCGACTCCAGCAACACTACACCTGCAGCCATCTGAACACAGCTACGCTTTACATCTGAGCCCTTCGTATATATGTTTGCCAATCGTATTGCTCCGCTCACTCTCGGGAGGTTAAAGAAAGTTCTGAGCAGCTGTTTCTGTAATGTTCACGGGCTTTGAATACAATATAAATATTGAATCACAAGAGAAAGGCCTCATGCAGCGCTTCTATTCGAGGAACGCTTTTCATTCGCTTGTTTGTTTGTTAGGCATTTCCTGACAGTTTTTTGGTTAAAGTTAAATTAACTGTAGAATATGAAACGTAAAGCAATAAGAGATCCATTTATGGATATAAATGCATTTTGCTTGATTAATTCAATTATGTTTTAAATTTCATTCTGAGGTTGCTTGTTCCAAGGACATGAAACTTAATGGACTAAGTAAACTTTACATCACTTTTTTTTTTCATATTCCTGTTGTAAAGTAAACAAGCATTAAAAAGTTTACAAGTAATGGTATTTCAGTTTTTCTACTTCAAAATGTGTTTAATTCATTGTTTTTCTTGTCAATTCTTTGTCAAATTTATGTCAAAATTATTCCATACCAATTTATTTGATCAATATTGTTTCTGAATATATTGTTTTTTTCCATTTTAAATTTTTTATCTATTTGGATTCATTTTGATAGGTGCTTTTGTATTTTATTTTGTTTAATTTTTATTTCTATTAAGCTTTTTATTTTATTAGACTTTTTTTATTTTTCCTTATTGTTCTAATTAGTGTCCAAGACAATACTTATAATTTTCATTCATTAATTTACACATATATAATATTTAATAGTTTTAGTTACAATATCAAAACTGACTGGATGTTTGTTTTTGACATACATTAAAGCACAATATTAATGTTTTAAAATGGTTGTAGAAAACAGTTCAGATCAGTTAGATAAATATGACGTGAAGTATTCATACCAAAGTATTCTAAATTGATTGCAAACTTTTGAAACTCTACGGCATTACTGTACTTCATTTTCAAGTGAAATCTGATTTGCTCTCCGTTCAGTCTCAATGTCATCTAGCAGAAATCTCATTTAGGATTTTTCTTTCCTGTGGGAGGCATCGGTTTACATTACAGGAGCTGGATCATGCTCTAAGCAAGGGAGTGAAAAAAAAAAAGATTGTTTATTACTTGACAATGTCCCGCATAGGTTGACAGGCTACGCAACCTATGCAAAGCCTTCCTGCCGCTATAATATCGCCTGACTGAAAGTAGTCCCATAGGACACAGCAACCAACAGCTGGCGGATTTTGGTTTATAATCTCTCCCTCGGTTTGATCTATGCTCGGTATCAGCCGTCTGCCTGCGAGTTTAAAATGAACAATAAAGCAGGCAAAGATTTAGTCGTGCCGGTGACCTGAGATTCAGGCGAGGATTTTGTAAACAAAATTACTTGCTATTCCTGAAGGGCGTACGGTTCAATTTTTGAAATAATTTTGTGTGTACTCCTACTTTGAATACATTTCCTGGGAGTGGAAGAATTCGCTCCCTGACAAATATGACCCAATTTATGCTGACTTTGAAGTGGTGCAGAGGCTGAAAGACATTCAAAGATCAAGTCAGGACTTAAAATTGGGGTCTATTGAGAAGCAATTATGTCTTCATAGCAAAGCTGCATTTTCTGCATCAAATCAATGTTCCAAATCAAAAAGTGTCTTGATGTCGGCTGACATATTTTCCGTCCATTTAATTACATGCTTCTAATATCATAAGACGCTGAACGTGTAATGTGTAATCTCCCGCAGGACTGCCGCACAGCAAACCACTAGCCAATTAACTCTCCATACATCTTAAATCATTGCCATATGGCAATTTCTCAGTCTGATCCTCATTCTTAAGAGTAAAAAAAGATTGTTCCTTATGAGATTGATTATAGAAAATCAGAAGACACCTGATTTTACAAAAAGCTTGCCAAGAACATGCTATGTTTCAAAAACATGCTGTTTTTTTTGCATTGCTTGCATTGTTACGTCTTCAATCAAGAGCATTATTTCATTGTTATTTTGGTGTTCCAATTTTTTTTAGTTTGCACTTTTTTAGATACACTTAAAAAAACAAAAAATAATAATTATATATATATATATATATATATATATATATATATATATATATATATATATATATATATATATATATATATATATATATATAATTTTTAATATATTTATTTACATTTTTTATTTATTTATCAATTTGGACACATCCTTGACAGGTTCGCATGAAATCCACCTAAAGACACCCGTGAGATTGCATTATAGCCTCATCTCGGTTTGAATCATCATCACTCTTTTAATAAGCTCATACAATAAGAAATGTGATAATTAAAAATAATTAACCACTTGTAGTCTCAGTGCACATCAGTCCAGTGAAGCATGGTTTCCAAAGGTGATATGAGGAAATTTATTAACAGAATCCAGCAGGATATTGTTTGATACAGACAGACATATTAATGACCCCAGAGGGGCAATTTAATATTACACATTGCCTTACCAGAAATCAAACCCAGACCATGCTAAAATCCACACCACCAGGAATGCCATGCATGTATTTCATCTATGAATGAGCTACGTATACCTTATTAAAGAAAAAATAAACAGACGCACAGGTCATACAAGTCATCTCAATATGTGACGTGCAGTCTTAAAATATATCCTCTGCATTATTTACTCTTCTGCACTGTATTTTGTGCATCATTAATTCAGTGTGAGCAGTGGAAGCCGTTTTCATGTTTAGAGGACTATTTGAACGCTATAGAATTGGATAGAGCTTATTCGCAACTTATAATTCAGGAACGATGTCCATCTTATCTAAAGCACACTGGCCTTGCACATTCCCAGATGCTTTCATACTGCAATAGTCAGTCTGGCACCTACAAATGTTCTCTCCAGTCTGATTACTTCTCAGACTGTTTGTTTGTCTGGTGTGAAGAACATCAGCTTACATAACGCATTTCTTCAGCGGCCTACAAAAGAGCAGCGTTGCATAAGTAAAAAATCCTGATCTGCAGTAATGCAATTGTTTGGTGACAGTGAGACATTACTCTTGAGTGCGCTTTGAAGGCTTGTGTTCCTCAGCGTTCCCTCTCCACGTCTGCAGTCTATCCTGTTTCCAAAGGCCGGAAAGGCTAAAAGGTGGAAAAAGTGAACAAATGCATCCATTTAGGGGCACAATTGAAATGTGTATAATGCATTTTGAAAGTCGCTCTATGAATAATTGGTAAAGCTCGGGCTGGAGGAGAAACAGCAGGCGAAGGTGATGTGAGGTAAGCTTCAGAAATTTGCTTTGGCTTCCTTGAGCACTAAAGTTCTTTTCCTATAAATGAAGTTGTACTTTTTCTGACGCAGTTCACTTATGTTCAAATTGAAGCCTTCATTAATCAGGTCACTGTTCAAGATATGTGAAATTGAAATGTGATCCGGGGTCCGTTCTTTGTGCGTCGCTAACAAAGTTAGATGGAATTAACTGTTGACGATTTCGCCTGATCTTGGATTGGTTGGTTCTTCGAAGCTCATCCCGGACTTATTGTCATAGCAACACGTCTGTTAGTAAAAATGTATTTATAATTGTATTGGAGTCTTACGCACATGCTGTAGTTAATCTGAACCATGTGTTGATTTGAGAGGTGACTGATATTATGGGAGTAGCTTGATGCAAAGAACATGATCTTGACCCTTAAGAAGCTTTAATTAATGCTGCCGCGTAACAAAACATTTTCAAAGAGAAAATTAAACTAAATGCTAATTAAAGTACAGATTTAAAGCATGCGGGGACTAAAAATAGCTACTAGAAATTGTGAATATAAATAATTGGGAATCATGTAAAAAACATTTACAAGTAATCCTAGGCAATTTAATGCAGCGATTGTCATCTAATAAACTAATTAGTTTGAAGAAGCAAATTAGCCAAAGAGCAGAAATCAGGATTAGAAGATCTGGCATCTTTCAAATCATTGCTGATGTATTAAGAAAGGTACGAGGAAAGGACCACTGGACTTATTCTCGAGATGGCATAGGATTATTATTGATATACTTTCATTTTTGCATTATTTATTATATTGCTAGTTAGTTATAGTTAGTTTGTTAATTAGGTAATCTGGACATATTCTTGGTAGGTTTTGTGAAATCAATCAAAACAAACATCCCTGAGATGGCATTATTGGCTTATTTGTTTGTATTATTTGTTATTTTATCTGGACATGATAGGTTTTGTTTTATTACAACCTATACTGATGTTTTGGGTTTTTTATATAGAATTTTAATTCGTTAGGGAATTATTTTACTATTGTAACTTCATTTTTAATTTATCATTTATTTATAATAGTTGTTATATTGAATTATATTTATATATATATATATATATATATATATATATATATATATATATATATATATATATATATATATATAAATTCTATAAAATTTATTATATATATAATGTGTGTGTGTGTGTGTTTATGTGTATGTGTGTATGTGTAATATAGAGAGAGAGAGAGAGAAAAAGAAAAAGTCCTATTATGATATGAATCATAATAGCTTATAAAAGCATATAAAAGACACGAGCAAAAGTGATGTCAGGTCAGGTTTCTAGAGCACTTGCAAGCTATTTTTCTAATAAGATGGAAAAGTCCCCTCCCCAAAAAACAATTAAAAGTTCAGTTTAACGTGGCACAGTGATTTTTTTTTTTATTCAAGAGACATGCTTCATGAATCAGGTCAGTGGTGTTTTCCCAATTACAAGATAAGCAGTGGTAGCATGTCTTTGATAAAGGACCCTTCATTACCGGTTCCAGCTCCCTCTGTTCTGTGTTGTATTAAAACTCCAGTAGTCACTGTTAGACCCCTGATGCTTAAAGCAGCGCAGCGGTGCTCACACAGGAATATAAATGATGAGAATCTGGGCTGAATGGAGATCCAGGTCACACCGTCTGAATTTAGGTACATCAAGGCCACAGTCTGTCTCAGGCAACTATCTTCTTCACCATTCACTTTGAATATATTCGGTTAATGAAAGAGAGCGAGAGGCAGTGAAATGATGGCTTTGTCGCATACGCTGAGCTGCCTATCAATACATCATATAGACGCACTCCAATCGATCCCGGAATACATTGTGGCATCCATCTACAAATTTAAACCCAGATTTACATCGGATAGTACAAGAACTGTTCAGTCTGTTCAGTCGAAACCAACAACAGTTATTAACTGCCTGTTCTCATAGCATTAACTTTCCTTGGTGCACTTTTTAGCGAGATACGAAGTACGTATCAGTAAGTCCATATCACTGAAGTTTCCAAAAGAAATTAACACTAGAGGCAGGAAAACTCCGACGCCTTCCGTTGCTTTTCACACAAATTCACAGGTTTCAATTAATAAAGCATCATTTTTGCACAATTGCAAATTGCATGTTGGTGGGCGGAGTTAGTGTCAGGGCGGAGTTAGCCACTGATCACTCTCCAAAGCCACGCCTCCTACAAGACACACGAATGCAAACCAGCCAAGAGCCAATCAGCAGCTAAATGCAACGCTGTCATATTAACTCACCAGTGAGAAAACATTACAGTGCAAAGTGCATAATATTCCAATAATAACGCCTTATTTTCACGCTCAACCTGCAATAGTTTCATAGACCACAGTGATGGCATGTTATGTCTGTGTGAACAGGGTGCACAAAATAGGCTAATACATACATTGACAGGCAGGTACGCCATCTATCAGAATCCTTGGACCTAGGAATATGACTGGATGAACATTTTATGGTCCTATGCCTTCTACAGATAACATTCATACATATAAATACATTTAGACCAACTTAGACCAACTTAGAAGATACGAGAACCAGCATAACAGAACAGAACCAAATCACTTACATACATGAACTAACCATTATTATAAAGTGACCGTATTATAAAATGTTACCCCTTGATGTTGTCAATTACTCCATAACAATATACAAAATTATTGACATTACCTCCAAATAAAATCTGATTAGAAATAAATAGATAAAAAGGACAAAAAAGCTATATATAGTTCACAATAGAAGTTCTTTATAAGCTTAGGGAGACTCAAAATGGACGCCCTAATTATGTCATACATTATTAACTTCATGTATTAGATTCTGTTCTTTCTGTTTCCTGAAAAGGTTTAAATTAATATAAAGATACAGCTTAATATAAGTTGCTTAAATGCAACAAGCACATTCTGAAATAGGCCCAGGTAATTTCATTCCAGCGATTAGATATGAAATATTACAGCACACAGAGCACATTATAATACAGATACAATGTCCTCTCAACAGTTGGGCTGCGTCATCATCAATTTTGCCCTTTTTTTTTTTTATTTGTACATCAAAGGTGACAGGGAACCGTGAAAGAAATATACAGCCCACTTTACATACAAATAAAAAGCCAATGACAAAAAGTAAGGCATGAGAAAATAATACTGAAAAGAATAGACAAACAGCGATGGAGCAAATGAAAACACAAATAGGCGGCTCAGTTGACTCCGGCTGAATTATGCATGTGTGTTATGAAGAGATGCAAGCTGAAGTACAGCGGTGAAAATCATGCACTTTCAGAAAAAAATTAAATGAATAAAACTACAAAATCGATGAATCATGCTGAAATTATATATATTTTTTAATATATATATTAATGTATTTGTGTGTATAGTTAATGTATGCCTGAATTATAACACTGTACCACTGAAGATAAACCAATTTTTGCAAATGCAAATATGTACAGTACACAAACATATTATGTTGGTCTATAGGAGTGCGTATGTGTGCAGACGTGTGGTGTTTCTTTACAAAATGATATTTCCAACTACTTCTTTAGTAGTTTGGTATTCGTTGTTGTGTGTGAAAAGGGACGGTTTTGACAGAATTGTCTTACATGTGCAAATGAAAAACCTTTCTGTTTTTAATGCATCATCGTCAAGTAAATGTACCCTAAGAGCGTAAAAGAAAGCATAGATCACGAATGAAAGGCATATACACGTATAAGCACTAACTTTTTTGTTTAAGGATTTGAAGATTAGCTTGAACGTCACAGAAAGCAGCTATATCAAGCTTATTTTAATTAGGCCTAAGCTCTTATATATTCAGTCCAGCGCCTGATTTATGAAAGCAGCAGGTGGCCGTGAACACAACTCCTGAAACCGAGGTATGGAGTGACATATGAGATGATGACCGTCTGCTTTCTCACCGCTGGACCTTCTGCCACTGACTGAAAAACCACGCTGTTTCAGCGTCTCGGATTTATGCTTTCTGTGCTCCAAATGCATCCACATTGACCAACCTCTTCTCTCGTCATCTTTGATTATTTGTCTATACCCAAATCAGCTGATGCTGTACAGTTCATGTCTCGTTTCAGCCTATCGATAATTAAGCGACCGTAATTTACTTGTTCTGGTCTGTACAGTGGCAATTAATATCTGTAATGAGTTGGTGATTAGAATTGGCCTCTCTAATTAACCTGATCGTCTGGAGGGGATTATCTCCATACGCAATAACCAGCATATGAGTCCTATAGCCCCTGATTAGGAGCTGGATCTAAGCGCCGAGATAAGAAGAATTAGAATAAGAAGTTCCCTTAATGAAGCACGAAGCAACAGACTCGTTTTCCCAATTAACAAAATACCCCAAAGCCAAAAGAGTAGAACAAACTTACGCAATGCCAATTTCAAGAAGAAGAAAAAATTGCCACCTAAAAGAAGCTGTCAGAACGTTCTCACAGACGCACAAAACACCTAATCTGTTAATTGTGCAGCCTTGCTCTTTGTTGTGTATGCGTTTGATTAGTAAAATAGCTATTCATGTCAATTAGTTTTACATAGTATTAGAACAGTTGAAAATGTGAGTTTTAAAAAGCATTATTATTTACTTATTGTTAATCAAACATTAGCTATCCTAATTTTTGTTATTTAAGGCTATAACAAAGAGATTCAAATCGTACCTGGCTGAGTGTATTCTTTTTATTCTTATTATTATTTATTATAACAGTTCTACAGTTCCGTCAACGAAGGCTATTAATATGCACATACTAGGGATAAAGAAGAGGTGTGCATACTGCACATGGACAGATTTTATACTTTTATTTTCTCCCACTAAGGCCGGTGAATCATTTGCCCATTTGATCACTTTTAAATGAAACATGTTTCAGCACTTAAAAGGCGAGTGCGGAGAAAGCTCATCCCAGGACTTTTACAAAAGAAGATAATGACTTTCCATGGACCGTAAATCCTCTTCTTGGTAAAATAATAATAATAATAACAATAATAGCATTATTTTAATCCTCGGACACTGTTTGCTTTATCTCACTGTCTGTATTAGTGACTGACTGATGCTGTGATTTTCAGAACCCCTGCTGCTTTTTATTATTATTAGCTATTATTATTCATTGTATTTTTTCCCCTCTGGAGCTTTTAGTAGTCTGCAGGGAACATTCGCCCGGGTTTCTTTGTTAGACTGCGAGAGAGTCCATAATGATCTCCCACAGGACTAAACCGCTGCATATTGCTTTACAACATGCTTTTGAGATTTCATTTATTTAATTGATTATTATTTTTCTCTTGTTTTATTCGACCTGAATATAATACAGCTCTAGCTGATGGTTTTCTTTCACATTCATTTCGATAATTTGAATAATCTGACCCACTGACACTGGAAAACCACAACATGCGGTTTTTATTGAAAGCATCTGCTGTCGATCGTGGTTCATGCGAACCGTTTCCTGTTCGCTTCTTAGAGGTGTTTTTACTGCGTTCTCAATAGAGACAGACCTTGACTGCATGGTTTTGCATAAAGGAAAAGTTTCGGTCAAGGGCTTTTTTGCTTCTATGGAAGGCCAACAACAATAAGGTTTGAGGAAAACATCACAAGAACGCATTTTTATTTACTGTTTATAACAGGACAGGACAAGCAAGGCATGCTGCCTCAGATACAGAGAATTTTTCTCTTCAGAAAACGAGGTCACCTTGTGAACCTCTGGGCAATGCTGGTTGAAAAATTACTCACGAAAATAAAAATTGTGGACATATGTTGGAACTCTCTGGCCTTGAGATGAATAAAAAAATCAATTGATGCGGTGTCATTGTTAGTGTAGAGCTCTAGGCAACTGTATGGAGAGATTTCTCTCATCGCCATATGCTTCCAAATCTACAAAACATCAGTTAAATGCATTAATATTTAAATGTTTTTAAAAGTCTTTTATGCTCACAAATGGTGCAATTATATAAAAAAAAATTACGATATATATTACAATTTCAAAAACCTGTTTTCTATTTGAAAATATTTTAAAATGCAATGCGTTCTTGTGATGCAAAGCTGAATTTTCATCATGAATACACCAGTTTTCAGTGTCACATGATCCTTCAAAAATCATTGTAATTTGCCTATTTGGTGCCCGACAAACATTTACAATTATTATCAATGTTAAAGTATGTAAGCAGTGTTTGAATTTATTTTTTTTAAGATGTCTAAAATGCTGAAAAAGGCTGCATTAAATGCAGTGAGAACAGAAATATTTTTCATATTTAAAAGAAGGAAAGATATTTAGAACCCGAACAACAGCAAGAACATTCAGAGACGGACTGACTTGTGCTGTTAAATGTCATCTCCCAAGAGCAGTGAGAGCCGGACGGGATGAGAAGAAACAGAGAGAACAAAAAAAAGAGACCTTCTTACCTTCAGAGCTTCATTACCATCCACCTAAACTTTGGAAACCTTATAAAATACGTGTAGCCGTTCTCTCAGCTTCATTCAATAAAAACTGTAAAGTAAAACAAATAAAACTGTGTTCAATTTAATTGATAATATATTAAAAAATACTGGCATATTGCTGCAATCATTGATACAGGAGATAAAATTAATACAGGAGATTAAAATCATTTACGCAGGAGATAAATATTATTTTTATTTAAATAACATTAACATTTAATAGACGTTTAAAAAACATAACAGTTGTTTTCTGAAATATTATTTAATAAATATGTAATTAAAATTATTGGATTTAATATCGACTTATGATTCCAAGCTATACAGATGCTGTATTTCTTATTTCTTAAAACATATATATATGGTTATATATTGCTCTGGAGAGTTTGTCCTGTTGAAGACAAAGGGCCGTGTGCACCAGGGGGATTCATAGCCAGCGCTCAGGGCTTTTATGTGCTGCTGTAATACATAAGCCTTTGACTATGAAAAATGGTGTGCATGAAAGATTTGATAATATAGAAAAATCTGTGTCAAAAGACACTTAAAATGCATTCCATCTATAATCATAAAAAAGTGCAAGGTTAAAATATGTCTACAGGCTGGAAAGTGATATATAGCCTTCTAGAATCATAGCTTGAGATATGAGATATTTAAGTTGCTATTGGCTGAAAATCCTACACTTTAAAGTAGTTCCCAAATTTTTGATACTAATGCTGCATGTCATATATATGTCTTCAACAGGACAAACTTTCCAGAGGAATATCCATATAGAATTTTTTCTTAAATAAATGTCTAATAAATTAATTAATTATTTATGCTTTCTAAAAAAAATATATATATATATTTCTTCATCTGCTGTACTGATTCATCCGGCGCTAAAAGCCTGACAAATGTTATTTAAATTCAATCACAGGTTAAATTTTGACGTAAATAGTTTTGGCTTTTTTGCTTATAAAGCACACTTATCAAAAACAGATCTAATCTGTTGGCTTTAAGTTTCGTTTTTTCAAAACGGGAATAAATTCATCCATATAAAACCACCTTGACAGAACTGCATATCTGAAAAGATTCAAATTTCACACATGGAATGGTTTATTCGCACCATTGGTCGCAATGTCAAATATGGGGGCATATCAAGAGAGCGTCTAAAATTTAAATGATCAGCTGTTGATCTGATCCACGTGATATCTGCATGTCCTGGAAGGCTTGAGCGGGGAACAAATCGCTCGCTCCCATATTGAGGTTCCGGTCTGTCTGTGTCTTTGTTTGTATTCCACGTTTAAGACTCCTCCAAGGCTTGAACTGGGGATTGAAACCCCTTCAGCGTGCTAAAGGGAAGCCACGTTGAAGTACTGTAGATTTATTTTAAAATATCATGGGTCCTATTACAGAGTAAACCTTAAACCTCATCAAATCCCAATCTGAAAGAAAATTCAATATTTTAATTGTATCCGGCAGCTGTAATAATAATTACAGATGTCGGAATCTTTCCAAAAAAAATGATTTGCATCCCTTAAAAACAGGTTAGTCACTTCTGTTGCTATTCCTTCTAACTATTCTCAACAACATTATTTAACTCAAATTGACTATATGTATGTATATATATATATATATATATATATATATATATATATATATATATATATATAATTATGATATTTATATTTATTTTTATTTCCATCCTTTAGATTATAGAGTATTATATACATTAATAAACTTAATGCAATTAATTTGTGAATTCTGAAAATAAATGAATACACACACAACATTGTGCAGACATTATTTATAAATTAAACAATTCCAAAAATAAAAATGCATGCAACACATTAAACAATGTACAGTTCTGAAGCTCATAGGCTAAAATATAATTTTTTTGTTTTTAAAATAATCAATTTTTATAGTTTATAGTGTATTTTAATGTATTACTTTTAATTATAATTTAAATCAAGAAGTGACAGTTTGAAAAATGCCTCTTTTTAAACTCCTAAAATGAGCATAAATCGCTTTATTGTGAAAACAATTAGAAATTATGATGAACATGGATCAAATATTATTTTGATTATTGGATTTGGTTATGCTAAATATATAAGCATATTCATTTCATTTTTAAAATGTAGCCAGTTTATACTACAGAAGTAAGGATTATTTGAAATATGCATTTGAAATACATACTGTGAATCTCAAATCTTTAAATATTTCAGGAGTGTTGGCTTCCAATTATTATAATGGCCTCATCGTGTGCATTCATTCGTCATGACTGACGTTGATGCCATTGGAAACGACCATTTTTCTTAATTTTTCTGTTCCTCGTCTTTTATTCTCTCATTCACTGTATCTAATGAGTGGATCTCCATTAACTAGTCTAATTTAGCCAGTAATAAAGCTAAGGCAAGCGCACCGCCCAGGGCGGAAGCCATTTCTCTGACTTTGCACTAAAACATTCTCAGTGAAACCGGTGAGCTTCAGCTGCTCATGCACTTACCACAAATGTCATGTCTTCTTTAGCCTTCTTTAGTCCTCAGAAATAGAGGTGGAGCATCTAAACTTCGTCTACAAATATAAAAAGCATTGTTGTCGTTTACATTAACAATGTATAATTTCATTTCAAATATATGATCCAGTGTGCTGAGATGTGATGTTTAAATATTCATTCCTCTTCCACAGCAGCAAAACAGCATGAGTTCTGTGCAAAATGAGACAGGAGGGCATCTATTGCAGGATTTCCAGAGTTATGAAATTGCTTCATGAATTAAATTTATCGCCCGAATTTACTGAATTGAAACGACGCAACCTTGTCACTCCATTCATCATCTCTTTTTCTCACGCTCAATTTTTTCCGCTTTCTTACTCGTTCTTATATTGATATTTCTGCTTGTTTTGCCGCTTAAAATGCCTGATTTTGCATACACTAATACATAAGAATAAGTCCAAGAGTGCCAGAATAATACATTTATTTTACACCCCTTTTTTGTACAGGTTGGAATTGCAAAAATCCACGCTACTGCATTAGCTCAATACCCAGATAGCAAGCTCATGTGGCCCACTTCAGGCAAATATGTGGCACTGCTGGCTTTCTTATGGCCCGGATAAAATGGATGTGGACCTAAGGTGGCTCGCATGTAAATGAATCGGATAAATGTATCAAATCACATGTGGGTCTTTTTAGGCAAAGATGCAATTCTCACAACAATATATCATCTGAGTTTTTGGGTTTTCATCTGAATATGAACCTAAAGTGGTCCATCTGGCAAACAAATATGGGCCACCTTCAGCACAAATGCTGTCTAATCTTGGTATAAGCAGCCTTGTGGCAGCAAACGTGGCCCAGTTGTATTAAAACATATCCGGGCCAGTTTTGGCAAAGATATGGCACAGCAAACATTGGCTCTTCTGGGTGTGGGTCTGAAGTGGCCCACATATGATGAAGCGAATGTGGCCCGGCTGTAATAAGACGCATACGGGTCGGTTTTGGCAAACATATGGCACGGTAAGAACTGGCTAATGTGGCTATGAGCCTAAAGTGACCTGTGTATGATGCCACAAATGAAATGTAGCCCAGGTATATTTAGCCATATTTGGGCCAGTTTTGGCAAAGATGTGGACTGGCTAATGTGGCTGCGAGCCTAAGTTGTTGCACATTTGACATGCATCTAGTGTTGACACAGATCCGGCCCGCATGGATTTCATTGGGCCACATATTATAAAACAGATTAGGGCCACTTCTGGATTGGATGTTGCACATGACATTGGCTAAATTGTGCATACAACTTAACAGAATTTGGATACTTTTAGTTGGATGCATCACAATTAACTGATGCAGGATGATCTGAATGTGAATCTTAAGAAGGCTCCGTGTCCACCCAGACAGCAACCAGTGTCAGCCCATATCTGGCCCACATCTGGCCCGCATGGATTTCACACGAGCCAGATGTGGGCAAGATCTGGGCCGACACTGTGTTGGCCCAATTTCTTCTTTGAAACACGTTTTAATGGCAATTTTTTTAAATTACTGCACAGCATAAAACAGCAATGATAGCTCTTACAGTCAAGGTTTCTGTTCATTTGGACTTTGTTTTCCTTTTGCACTGTTTCTGTGTCGACCTGTATTATTCCGTTCAGGTGTGCCTAGTTGATTATACTTGTTTGGTCTGAGTACTTAAGTTTGTTTGATCTCACTATGCGTCTTAAATGTTGCCATGCTACATTATGTTTGGTTTTACCCTTGTTGGATTAATGATGTATGATACGTAACCTTTCATCCTCATCATGTGCTCTTTAACACAGTGAAGCTGTGACACTTACTTTGTAGGCAGAGTCCAAGTGAGAAGCATTTACAGTAGGTTCAAAATTGCGAATGAGTCATGTGGAATGTGTCACAATATTTATTTGTGACATCTGAATTGATATTTTGGGAAAACCTGGGTCAGGATGTTTTTACCAAGTAGGACACATTTCTGATTATTAAAAATTTGTTAGGTATTGTTAATGCATAGCTCACTTAAGGCTTAATGTGGTTTATTTGGTTAACCACTGCCAAAATGCCACCATTCCTTGCAGCACGTGAGCCACATGAGGAACGTGAGGAAAACCAGGGTCCAAATAAAAATCAGCTGTGGCCCACATTAGTTTTGGTTTAATTGGTTGGCTTACATGTGGCAATGCTAAGGTTTACTTAAGGGCCAAGTGCCATTATTCCACATAATCTGTGGGCAGGAGCAAGGTGTTGGATCTGGACTAAAATAATTGTGGCACAGATTTGGACCAGTTGTGTATGCCATTTATTTGAAAGAGTTTCAAAGAGTACAAGAAAATCAGTACAATCAGTTTAAACCAGGTTTGGTCTGACATCCAAGTTACAAAAATATCACGGCTTTAATGAATCCTTAGCCAACAAAAGTTTTCGCTTCCTTCAGGAAAAAGAAAAAGCGGCTTTGATTGGTTTTCGCCGGTGTATCCAAATGATTTAACATAATGAAAGAAATGCAAGGATTTGCTTGGGCGCTTCTGATACTAGTTATTAGTCCACGTACGCCTACCGTAACAAACTTGCGCGCTGTTCAAATTATCAAGGTTTTCCTTGTTTATTTTTCTTTGTATAATTTTGCATGAATAATGCAAAAGAGGGACGCAGAAAACGATGCTGTTAAATTATGCACGTTAAAATCCAGATTTACAAGAGACAAACATGTATTTGGCTAACGTAAAGGTGTTTAATAATGACAGTAATCACAGATAAAGCTCACGGCAAACAACACTTGTGTCGTAACAATGGAGAGCACAACAGTGCAGCTCCGTGATTTCAGGTTCAGCAGTCAATATGATATATCGATTGCTCTGCCTTTCTAATGCGATTGCACTTTTATTGCTTCTCACACAGGAAAATTATTCCCCTTCAGAAAGGCAAATGAAAAATCCTGACGCCGAAGATGAAAAGACTCGCGCTGTCCGACTGAGTTTGCAGAGTGAGATACGGCCGAATGAGAAGAGAGCGATCGTATTGACTGTCCTGCTGCTAATATAAACTCTCTCTGTAATAAAACTTCAATTGAGCCCGACTTCTCAACGCTTTACCGGTCCCAACGCACTTCGGCGTCGCGGGATTATGACTGTAGTTAGAAGTATCGGAAAGAAACCCGAGATAAAGCAGGACAAGAAAGTTTTACGGACGGTTAACTTAAAAAGGGCCGATTGCACCTGCAGTGTTTCGCTTGAAAATAACGTAAATTGAATTTCAATGAGCTTCTGCCGTCCCGAACGGAAATGAAACCTTAAAAGCGACCGAATTGGAGCACTTTGCGTAGGCAGGGCCTCTGTGCGTCATACAAATAGCATCCCTAAGACAAAGGGTAGCGCTATTTGTCATTTTTCACAGGAATGAATGCAAAACGCAGTGCATTCATTTGATTTTTCTGTTGTTTAACTTCATACTGATTGGTTAGCAGAGGCACCGACTTTACGAAAAAACTTTTAGCATTGATGTGAATCGTAAAAAACACTGTAAATGTATCTGTGTTAATATAGTGTCTAACCTTATCGGTCCATGGAGCTATCCCTTTAAAAAAATGCCATTAAAAGGCTACACAAATACTCAATTTATATTTAATTACGATTACATTTTTGACAGATAAGTTATCGTATTAAATTCATTTTATTACATGGAATTTGATTGAGTTAAGCAAATATTTTAGCTTAAAACAGAATTAAATCACAGCAAGTATCTGTGTATAAGTAGGATAATGCTGGTTGTTATCGCAAAATATTTGTATTTCATAGTTATTTTTCCTTCGTCTGCCGTCTCAGTCTGCCATCATTTCTCCAGAAATGATTGTTCACACTAGTTTAAAGTACAGGGACCTTTTTTTAATTTATTAAAGACATTAGGCCACTTCGTTCCAGACTGCGTGGCCTTTAACCTCGTCGAGCGCTGCAATGTCAAAAACGTCACATCACACTGATTACAATCAATGTGTGAACCGGCCCGAAACGAGCCCTAATAGTAATGCAATGTTACATATCATTATCATATTTTTTATTAAAACTCCATTTCAGCTGAAGGAGGCACATTGGGAAAATCTCTACATCGGGGGTCTTGAATAAAAGCATTTGATTCAAAGAAACAAACCGAAACAAATAAAGAAGCTCCCAAAACAAGATTTCCCAAATGAAATTAAGTGATCTAAATGTAGTTAGTTAGCTGGTTTTTAATTTATTTCACATGCCGTGTAAAGCAATAAAACTAATTCTTCTTTATGTTGCAATATTAAGAAGTTAAATGTTTAAAACAAGGAGTGAAGAGGTTATCAAGCATCCACTGCACCACCTACTAAATCATTTTATTCCTTACAAAGCATCCGTGGTGTAAAGGGACAAAAGTTATAACCTTAAAACAACAACAAAAAAAAGTATTATCACAAGATTGTCCTATAGATATCTATAGAAATGTTCGACGTCTTGCGGCGGCTCCTCTGTGACTCACACCAATGTCCATTTGACACACTTCAGGAACCTCCGTATGAAAACCGTGGGGAATCTGAGGACATCACAGAACAATGCATATGAAAGAGAGAAAATAAGTGCTTTTGAAATGGTATATGACCATTTCCATTCCTATTGATAAATCATTGTTTTCTGAAGCGCTTCGCTATGATCTAATACAACACAATTCACACAGATCACAGAGAGGTCGACGCTCACAACAAAAGCCCAAGGATCTTTCTTTGCAGTGCTTTAACTTTGCTTACATTTTCATTTGTGCATTTTCAGTGTTATTTGATTATTTACATTTCCTATCGTTTAATAATATTTTGAAGTGGCTTTCATTTCATATTTTTAGCTTTGATTTTAATTACTTTAAGATTACAATATATACTGTATATATATATATATATATATATATATATATATATATATATATATATATATATATATATATATAATATATTGTAATAATAAATATATATATAAATGTAAAGCTGTAAAAATATACTTTGTAAAGTTGTACTTAACATTAACGACAATGAATTTTTTTTTTTTTTTTAGTATTCTATTTATTTATTTATTATTCTTTTTGTCATGCGTAGTAAAAAATTAACAAAGACCACATAAATTATTAAGTAAATCTGTGTTAACTTTAAAGCACATACATACTAAAGCTCTTTGAATTGTCCGAAGAAACTAAGTGTGTCCACTCAACTAGAAAATGCTACAGAGAACAAAATGTTGGGAAAATGTTGGAATCCAAAGGGGAACTGTTAAAAACTGTGTGTGTCTGTGTGTGTGTGTGTGTGTGTGTGTGTGGCAATACCAAAGTGCAATTTGGAGAATCGCTCAGGCCAAGAATAAGGAAGCTGATCCTCGGTTGTGTTTCGCTGCAGGTTTGATGTACAGCTGCACAGAAGAGTTCATCAGAAGGTGAAGCTCTTCAGTTGAGACACCTGACATTTCTCATAAAGAATCGAGATGTTCACCCTGGTGCTGTGGCCAATGGTTCTTGCTGGCCTTCCTCCACCAACTTAATCACGTCGTTTGTCTAGTCCTAGACGTGCGTTCCTATGATATGCAGAGGAATGTGGCTGTCTAGACCGCGCAGTTACAATTTCTCATTGATTCATCTATTGGAATGATGAATACGCTCTGTTAAATACGGTATTCTCATGATTTACACTGCCTGCACAAGCCACTCTTATTCACACCTTCTCAAAAAACATCTTCAGCTAATTGTATGTTCCTATTATGCAAAGTACACTCTGCTCATTCTTAATTCAAGTTACAGCTAATACAGACTGCCCCTCAGTATTATTCATGAGCTAAGCAGACTTCAAATTTCTCAGGTGTATAAAAGAAAGCTTTTAATATTTCACCTTTTAATCTTTTTAAAATGTTTCAATATTGTCTCTACAAATAAAAATGTTTGAATTAGCATAAAATCAAAGCTTTCTCAACAGTGTTATTGTAGAATCAGATATTATTACAGTTTCGGTTAGTATTGTGAATTATTTTTTTTTGTTTTTTGTCTTTTTTTTGTTTTCACTTAAACTTTTTATTTAACACTAACACTTTTGTATTAATTCATGTTTAATTCATTTTATTAATTTCTATTCATTGGTTTTAGTTCAGTGTTTTCCTTAAAAATGTAATTTTATTAGTATTTAGTTTTTTTGTAGTTTTTCATTATTATGTTTTTATTCATTAGCTTTAGTCATCTTGTTTTCACTTTAATACATTTTTGTATTTTTGTAGTTTTCTATTGTAGTTTTTTTTTTATTATGTCAACGTATGTATTTTTATTCATTATAGTTGGTTTTGTTTAAAAATTAAAACTAAACAGAAAATGAAAACAAAAATGTGGGCAACTACATCAAAAAAAAATAAATAATATTAAATATTAACATTTATTTTATTTCAAGTATTTTTGTTGTTGCTATTATTATTTCTCAATTTTACAATAATTACCCTGTTTCTTAATATTAATTGTAAGTGATTTGTTGGTTATTTCTTGATATATAAGAAAAATGTTCTTAGAATATTCCGTCATAACTTAAGGATATGCAACATCTGAATTTTTAATTTTTATTAGATGTTGCCAGACTACAACAAGTAACTAAAACCTTATTTCTCACCCAGCTAAAAAGAAAAAAAAAAATCATCTCTCACATTGCGAATTTGCAGCTAAAATCATAATCAGCTCTCCAAAAATCAACAACGCTTGGCGACCCCCAGGTTAGGGAACACAGAGCCATCCTCTCCCTCCTGTAAACATTTCCGGATCCAATTTGTTGTCTCCGTTATTGATAGAAGCTGTGCAATACTTTAATTCTGCCCTCATTTTAGCGTATTAGCGCCTCCGAGCACAGCAGCTCATTAATCAGCGTGTGCAGATGCTCCTAGCAGCCCGCAGTACTACTCTTCTAACAGGGCCGAGTCAATGGATCTCTCTGTAGGAGGCCGAGAAAGAGCGAGGGAGAGCTGTGAGGGCTCACTGTGAGAGAGAAGAGAAGGAGCATTGAAAATGAACTGGAGTGAGGAGCTAGCAGAATGATAAGAGGGCGAGGGCCTTCACATCGCCAAAGGAGACCGAGAGGGAACTCAGCTGCCCTGCACAGAAAGCTGAAGTCAAGAGAGAACTGACAGTCCGGCACAGTTCAGCTCAGGGCAGAGAGACGGAGAGAGAAGGGGAAGAAGACAGAGAAAGAGAGAGAAAGAGGTGATCCCTGCTCTTGATGCCATCTGGCCTCTCTCACTGATCCAGAACGTGATACTGACAGCTGGAGGAGAAATGAGAAAGAAACGAGGGATGAGCAGGGAGGTGAAGAGGGAAGAGAATCAGGAAGCATTTACATTTGGCCAGACGTTTAAGCTCTTTTTCTTTAGACGGTTGAGGACGTGAGGAATGTCCTTCGTTCGGCCGGTGTCTGGGCAAGAGACGAGGCTTTTGCTTGAAAGGTGAAGTGGGTCGTTTTTACAACGTGAAAATAGTTTTGTCATGTTCAGTAAATTAACAGTCTGTATGGCTTTATTGTGTGGAAGACAACATTTGAGTTTTGTGTTCCATAAAATTATTATAATATAATATAATACCATAGATATTAAAAAGTAAAATAAAAAAAAAGTTTTTAAATGTAATTGTGCATTTTTGTAAATACATTTATTCAGCAAGGACAATTAAATTGATAAAAAAATGTATAATAAAATTTATATATAACAAAATAAATGGTGTTGTTTAGAATTTTTTTGTATTCTATCTTTTTTTTGTTTAGTATATATTCACAGTATGTGAAATATTGCTGTTTTTTTTTTTATCAAATTCATTTTATTCTGCAAAACAGATGAGCTATTGCAACACATAAAAAAAGAAATCAAGTGGAAAGTTACTTTTTTAAAAGCAATGCATTACAATAATGCGTTACACCCTGAAAAGTAACTAATTATGCTGCTTAGTCACTTTTTATAGCAAGTAATGCATCACGTTACTTTTGAGTTATTTAACAAAAAATAAAACAACCCTTTATTGCATGCGTTTTGATGGTACGTGATAAAAAGTTATTCCACATCATTTTTGGGGTTTAATTGGGAACTCTCACTTATTATAAATGCGTTATGCAGTAGAGGGATAAAGCACAAATGTGTTTTAGTCATATAGTGACATCATCAGCATGCACAGCTCCTCTTTATTTACGATTTCTCTCAACATGGCAACGCAAGAGCTGTCAGCTGAGACATAGCGAACTGGAGTTACTTATTCGAAATGATTTCCTTTTAAATCAAATAATGATAAAAAATAATCCGTTAATTTACTAGTTACTTAAAAAGTAATCCGATTATGTAATTTACCGTATAACTTTGCAAGCTGCTCCTACAGTGTTTAAACAAGCAAAATAATGGGAAGGGAAATGTATTAAGAGCATTTTGTTTTCCAGTGAACATAAATGTGGCTGGCAAGCATCTAATAGTACGGCAAATTTTAAATAACAGTATGACTGATAACGTGAGTACACACATCTGTTCAGAAAACACACGACTTTTCATTTTCCGGTCTGGATTGACACACAAATAACAGAAAAACATCAGAAAAGGTGAGGAGCTGAACTGAAAAACTATTTGGGACAAAGGGCCGATTATCATTGGAGGCCTTTTGAGCCGAGTAAATTACTTACCACACCTGAGGTGGTTGGAGTCGCATTTTATGATCGATTTTAAACACATTTGACGTGTAACCTTTAACAATGCTGTTGTGTATTCTGCATTAGTTCATGCTAATTGGATTTTTGGCATTTGTAGCTGCTAAATGGTTCACTTACGGGGACCTCAGCAAGCATTCTCGCGCTGATTGTAATTTAATAGTTTCTGCCTGCTGAAATTCACCTCATGAACCGCAATTGTGTCATGTTGAGCCAGCAATCCTCCGGTTCCAAATCTCGCTCGCTCTCATTTAAAGGGACATATCACCAGCTGTCTGAAAGATACAGCAGCGCAAATAGCTTTTTTAATTCATAGCCACTTATAGGGTTTCATTCATCACTGTTTGGCTAGCAGGCTAAAGGAAGCTTTTTTCTGCCACGCGATAAAAAAAAAAAATTATGCAATTCAGACTTTTTTTTATAATTATAAATTCTGATAGCTTTCTAGATATAAACTGAGAATTTCATGTAACAATTAAAAGTCAAAATCGTCAGATGTAAACTCAAAATTGCAAAACGGCAAAAAAAGTCTGTATTTTTAAATCTATATTATTAGTCTATGTTTTGCAATTCTAATTTGTTCTCGCAATTCTTTGTTTGTTTTTCAGTTACGAGAGTATATATGCTCTCACAATTTTCATTTTAAGATAAAAAACACATTAAAGTCAAATATTAAAAAAAAATATAATCGCAAGTAAAAATGAATTCAAATTAATTCTAATTTTAAGCTTTCGTACCCAAACTGTAAACTTAACATGAACACGCTGAATTCCAGAAAACACACCTCAGGGCCTGTCTGTTATTGTTTAGCTCATTTGAGAGACTCATGAAATCAATTCTGGCGAATGAAATATCCCCTCCGGTCTTAGTTTTTAAATCTGAAGACTAATTAAGATAGTAAATATCAGGTGTCTGATTATACATCAGGTACACCTACAGCGCTCGCGGCTCCGTCTTCATGATGCAATCCAGCCCTGACGGCATCAAAGCGTATAGCTCTGCTTATTTGTGCTCCGTACATCAGCGTGAGCGGCTCGGCGCTGAATGCTTATGATTGCCAATTGTAGTCATCCAGGAATGATATGCAATCGTTTACACTGCACTTCTCAAAAGGAGATGCGAAATGTGAGCTGTTCGAAACACCCATTACGATTGAAAGCCACTTATTGTTGCTAAACGTGTACCGCAGCTGAATGCATTCACACGCAAAATAAAAGAACGGCTCGGAATGTAGATGCATACAGCTTTTTAAATTGCTCTTACATATTCTATGCATTAAAGAAATTTCTTAATAATAGTAATAAAAGAAATTATAATAATAATATTTCTTAGTAAATCAGCATGCTAGAATGACTTCATGTGACACTAAAGATTGGAGTAATGATGCGTCACAGGAATAAATCCCATTTATCTATTTATTTTAGGTTTATACATTATAAACAACGCTAGCCAAATGGAGGCATTCTCTGTGCAACGCGAAAGTTAACTTTTTCTCGACTGAAACAACATTTGATTGAGGTGTCAAGCTTTTATTCCAGTGCTTGAGGCGAGCGCTTTGAGCGCAAGGCAGATCAGAAGTTCCTTTTCCACGGGATCCACAAGAAAAGCGGCGGGCCGCGGGAGGTTGTGGAGGGTCACAAAGAGAGAGGGACATTTCTCGCACGGAGCCACGAACACCTCAGAGACGGTTAAAGATGATGGCATCAATCGCCCCCCCCAACCAGCCCATATTCTTATCACCACAAGAGGGCTTATAAAACCGGCCACGGATCAAATCACAGCAGCCAAAGTCAAAAATAGGTCGCGTACATGAACAGAAAGTTCACGGCGGAAACTAGCGCCCAACCGATGCAATGCGCTTTTCAAGAGCGGTTTGATTGATTATCAGAGTCGGCTTTATTTTTCAGCTGCGTTCTTATTTTATTGTATCTGTCGTGTATTATTTTAAGCATGTGAAAAGATGGATGAATGGATGTTCCGTTCGGTAAGCGTATGGAACATCTGCAGCAAGCTGAATGAAGCACACACAAAAATAAGAAGCCAAACAAGAAATTGCATTTACTGTCATTTCAGCAAGATGCGTTGTTAGGACAACTGTCACTTTTCACCTGAGAACTGAAAGGAAAGAAAAATTCTATTGGGTTATTGCATTGTCATTTCACCTAACAGCAGAAAGGAAATAAAAATCAAAACGGACTGTCACATCGTTTTTGCAACAATTTAAAAGTCATTAAAACTATTCATTGCAGACTAATTTTTAAGTAATTTTTTTTAACTATTTTAGGGCACAAATAAATAAACTATTTAATAAAATGCTAATTAATAATAGCAATAAGGAAATATACTTGAAAAATACTAAAAATACTTGAATATATATAATTTATAAAATGTTTACAGATGCAAATAAAAACAAAAAATGACAAAAACACAATAAATTACTAAATCGTTAACTAAAATTAAAGTGAAAATACAAAA